>NW_027193091.1:0-80774 GCF_949987515.2 Delphinus delphis
CAGCGGTTTCTGCTTACCTCAAGGAAACACAACGGGAGGAACAGGGCCCTTCCGTGGAGGCCCGTTTGGGCACAGGGACCTCTGCGTGGGAGCTACTGGGTAAGTATGGCAGTCCCTTAGGTAGGCCTCAGTGACCAAGGCTCTCTGGCTCATGCCTAGCTGTGTAAAGAAGTGTGGCAAACGCACGTACTGCTCTTCAGGCTGGGCGCACAGCCTAGCTTTCGCTTCTATGAGAGTGCTGTCCCGAGTCTCTTCCTGGAGCCAGTCGTCAGCACGGTGCCTTTTGGCACTGCAGTTCTCTTTCAGTCAAGGAGGCCGTTCGACTGGCAAAGGGAGTCTGCGCAGCACTGCTTTCGCGAGGCTCTTTGACGACTGGGGCACTCAACCCAGGCAAGCCAGAGAGCAGTACGTTGCCCTTGCTCTGAATGTGAAGAGCTTCCTCCAGGGGCCTGTTTAGGCTAAGGTTCCTCTAGAAGCCGGGAGCCGCCGTTCCGCCACGGAGAGGAGTCATCCTGCGCAATTGGCGAACGAGCTCCTATCCTGTGTGCCCCCAGGAGCGTCGCAGAGTTAAGGCACTCCGTGGTGGAGTCTGGCCTCATGGAAACCACTGCACACCCAACTGCCCCGACGTGAAACGCTGGAACTTTTACCTTGAGGCCTGAGGTGACCTTTCGTTTGGCCGGAGCGGAACATGTAGTGCCGTGGGAGGAGTTTCTAGCAAGGTATTGCCAGCACGGTTTTCCGCTTTGAGAGAACACGCAGCCTCGGCCCACAACGACAATCCTGCCGTGCAGAGACGTCGGGCCGCTAGTGCTGTTCGGGCAGCTTTGAAGCCAAGCGCACGGCGCCTCCAAACGGGGAGAAAGCGTACTCTCCCATCCGCGTCCCGCTTTCAAGCTGAATGACGCAGCGTGTTTCTCGGAAGGTTCTGCCGAGCTATCTAGTACAAGGGAGAGAGTGCCTGCCTCTGCCGAGAAAGGTTTTGACGTGGGGATTGCTGGACGTGCGGAAGAGCGTTGCCCAGGCCGTGCCAAGTTTAGGCTTTGGTGATTCTGGATGTTCCCAAGGGTCCAGAATTGTCCCTGGGAAAGCTGTCCTTTTTCTCTTTCTCCGGCTGGAAGTAAACATCTGGCAACCGACTGCCGTACGCAGGCGTCCTGGGGGAGCCCCCCCCACCCCGGTTTCCTTCGGGACGCACATTGGTGTCTCACAGAAGAGCCCACATTCCCAACTGGGGGCACGCCAGCGTGGAATGTAAGGCTGTTTAGAACGGCGTACCTTGAGGCCGTGTGAAGGCCGTACAAACGAGAGCTTTCGAGCGAACAGGGCAGCGCTTCGCCATCGTCGTCGCACGTTCACGGAGCTTAATCAAACGAAGGCATTTACTTCCTGTGGCTCAAACGCAAGAGAGGAGTTGGAAGGCATCCAGTGCCCTTTGACAGTTGTTACAACGAACGTGAGTGCACGGTGTCTCGTGAAATAAAGCCCTAGCACTGTTGAAGCCCTCCGTTAAGGCATGCTTCTTCGCTCCTAGGGCACTCCGAGGTGTTACTGACGGGGGAAATCTGGACTTTTGCTTGAGGCCGGGGTGGGGCGAGGGGACTCACAGTTCTTGTGCCGGCGAGCTCCCGAGCGCTCCTGCTGAAGCTCCCAGCAAGGAACTGAGAGCAGCAGGCCTCACACGCGTAAACTCAGACTTCTGCTGTCACGAGTAAACTCAGACTTCTTATGGGAGGCCTTCCGGCAGCAAAGAGAAGGTGGGCGCGAGCAGTGTACTTCAGGCAGCTTAGGACCCGCCACTGTCTCGTTTACCACGGAGGGGAATAAGGTTTAGCCAGGGTCGCCCAGCTTCAAACCGGAGCTCCTCTAAGGGATGCTCAGCGGTTTCTGCTTACCTCAAGGAAACACAACGGGAGGAACAGGGCCCTTCCGTGGAGGCCCGTTTGGGCACAGGGACCTCTGCGTGGGAGCTACTGGGTAAGTATGGCAGTCCCTTAGGTAGGCCTCAGTGACCAAGGCTCTCTGGCTCATGCCTAGCTGTGTAAAGAAGTGTGGCAAAGGCACGTACTGCTCCTCAGGCTGGGCGCACAGCCTAGCTTTCGCTTCTATGAGAGTGCTGTCCCGAGTCTCTTCCTGGAGCCAGTCGTCAGCACGGTGCCTTTTGGCACTGCAGTTCTCTTTCAGTCAAGGAGGCCGTTCGACTGGCAAAGGGAGTCTGCGCAGCACTGCTTTCGCGAGGCTCTTTGACGACTGGGGCACTCAACCCAGGCAAGCCAGAGAGCAGTACGTTGCCCTTGCTCTGAATGTGAAGAGCTTCCTCCAGGGGCCTGTTTAGGCTAAGGTTCCTCTAGAAGCCGGGAGCCGCCGTTCCGCCACGGAGAGGAGTCATCCTGCGCAATTGGCGAACGAGCTCCTATCCTGTGTGCCCCCAGGAGCGTCGCAGAGTTAAGGCACTCCGTGGTGGAGTCTGGCCTCATGGAAACCACTGCACACCCAACTCCCCCGACGTGAAACGCTGGAACTTTTACCTTGAGGCCTGAGGTGACCTTTCGTTTGGCCGGAGCGGAACATGTAGTGCCGTGGGAGGAGTTTCTAGCAAGGTATTGCCAGCACGGTTTTCCGCTTTGAGAGAACACGCAGCCTCGGCCCACAACGACAATCCTGCCGTGCAGAGACGTCGGGCCGCTAGTGCTGTTCGGGCAGCTTTGAAGCCAAGCGCACGGCGCCTCCAAACGGGGAGAAAGCGTACTCTCCCATCCGCGTCCCGCTTTCAAGCTGAATGACGCAGCGTGTTTCTCGGAAGGTTCTGCCGAGCTATCTAGTACAAGGGAGAGAGTGCCTGCCTCTGCCGAGAAAGGTTTTGACGTGGGGATTGCTGGACGTGCGGAAGAGCGTTGCCCAGGCCGTGCCAAGTTTAGGCTTTGGTGATTCTGGATGTTCCCAAGGGTCCAGAATTGTCCCTGGGAAAGCTGTCCTTTTTCTCTTTCTCCGGCTGGAAGTAAACATCTGGCAACCGACTGCCGTACGCAGGCGTCCTGGGGGAGCCCCCCCCCCACCCCGGTTTCCTTCGGGACGCACATTGGTGTCTCACCGAAGAGCCCACATTCCCAACTGGGGGCACGCCAGCGTGGAATGTAAGGCTGTTTAGAACGGCGTACCTTGAGGCCGTGTGAAGGCCGTACAAACGAGAGCTTTCGAGCGAACAGGGCAGCGCTTCGCCATCGTCGTCGCACGTTCACGGAGCTTAATCAAACGAAGGCATTTACTTCCTGTGGCTCAAACGCAAGAGAGGAGTTGGAAGGCATCCAGTGCCCTTTGACAGTTGTTACAACGAACGTGAGTGCACGGTGTCTCGTGAAATAAAGCCCTAGCACTGTTGAAGCCCTCCGTTAAGGCATGCTTCTTCGCTCCTAGGGCACTCCGAGGTGTTACTGACGGGGGAAATCTGGACTTTTGCTTGAGGCCGGGGTGGGGCGAGGGGACTCACAGTTCTTGTGCCGGCGAGCTCCCGAGCGCTCCTGCTGAAGCTCCCAGCAAGGAACTGAGAGCAGCAGGCCTCACACGCGTAAACTCAGACTTCTGCTGTCACGAGTAAACTCAGACTTCTTATGGGAGGCCTTCCGGCAGCAAAGAGAAGGTGGGCGCGAGCAGTGTACTTCAGGCAGCTTAGGACCCGCCACTGTCTCGTTTACCACGGAGGGGAATAAGGTTTAGCCAGGGTCGCCCAGCTTCAAACCGGAGCTCCTCTAGGGATGCTCAGCGGTTTCTGCTTACCTCAAGGAAACACAACGGGAGGAACAGGGCCCTTCCGTGGAGGCCCGTTTGGGCACAGGGACCTCTGCGTGGGAGCTACTGGGTAAGTATGGCAGTCCCTTAGGTAGGCCTCAGTGACCAAGGCTCTCTGGCTCATGCCTAGCTGTGTAAAGAAGTGTGGCAAACGCACGTACTGCTCCTCAGGCTGGGCGCACAGCCTAGCTTTCGCTTCTATGAGAGTGCTGTCCCGAGTCTCTTCCTGGAGCCAGTCGTCAGCACGGTGCCTTTTGGCACTGCAGTTCTCTTTCAGTCAAGGAGGCCGTTCGACTGGCAAAGGGAGTCTGCGCAGCACTGCTTTCGCGAGGCTCTTTGACGACTGGGGCACTCAACCCAGGCAAGCCAGAGAGCAGTACGTTGCCCTTGCTCTGAATGTGAAGAGCTTCCTCCAGGGGCCTGTTTAGGCTAAGGTTCCTCTAGAAGCCGGGAGCCGCCGTTCCGCCACGGAGAGGAGTCATCCTGCGCAATTGGCGAACGAGCGCCTATCCTGTGTGCCCCCAGGAGCGTCGCAGAGTTAAGGCACTCCGTGGTGGAGTCTGGCCTCATGGAAACCACTGCACACCCAACTCCCCCGACGTGAAACGCTGGAACTTTTACCTTGAGGCCTGAGGTGACCTTTCGTTTGGCCGGAGCGGAACATGTAGTGCCGTGGGAGGAGTTTCTAGCAAGGTATTGCCAGCACGGTTTTCCGCTTTGAGAGAACACGCAGCCTCGGCCCACAACGACAATCCTGCCGTGCAGAGACGTCGGGCCGCTAGTGCTGTTCGGGCAGCTTTGAAGCCAAGCGCACGGCGCCTCCAAACGGGGAGAAAGCGTACTCTCCCATCCGCGTCCCGCTTTCAAGCTGAATGACGCAGCGTGTTTCTCGGAAGGTTCTGCCGAGCTATCTAGTACAAGGGAGAGAGTGCCTGCCTCTGCCGAGAAAGGTTTTGACGTGGGGATTGCTGGACGTGCGGAAGAGCGTTGCCCAGGCCGTGCCAAGTTTAGGCTTTGGTGATTCTGGATGTTCCCAAGGGTCCAGAATTGTCCCTGGGAAAGCTGTCCTTTTTCTCTTTCTCCGGCTGGAAGTAAACATCTGGCAACCGACTGCCGTACGCAGGCGTCCTGGGGGAGCCCCCCCCCCCACCCCGGTTTCCTTCGGGACGCACATTGGTGTCTCACAGAAGAGCCCACATTCCCAACTGGGGGCACGCCAGCGTGGAATGTAAGGCTGTTTAGAACGGCGTACCTTGAGGCCGTGTGAAGGCCGTACAAACGAGAGCTTTCGAGCGAACAGGGCAGCGCTTCGCCATCGTCGTCGCACGTTCACGGAGCTTAATCAAACGAAGGCATTTACTTCCTGTGGCTCAAACGCAAGAGAGGAGTTGGAAGGCATCCAGTGCCCTTTGACAGTTGTTACAACGAACGTGAGTGCACGGTGTCTCGTGAAATAAAGCCCTAGCACTGTTGAAGCCCTCCGTTAAGGCATGCTTCTTCGCTCCTAGGGCACTCCGAGGTGTTACTGACGGGGGAAATCTGGACTTTTGCTTGAGGCCGGGGTGGGGCGAGGGGACTCACAGTTCTTGTGCCGGCGAGCTCCCGAGCGCTCCTGCTGAAGCTCCCAGCAAGGAACTGAGAGCAGCAGGCCTCACACGCGTAAACTCAGACTTCTGCTGTCACGAGTAAACTCAGACTTCTTATGGGAGGCCTTCCGGCAGCAAAGAGAAGGTGGGCGCGAGCAGTGTACTTCAGGCAGCTTAGGACCCGCCACTGTCTCGTTTACCACGGAGGGGAATAAGGTTTAGCCAGGGTCGCCCAGCTTCAAACCGGAGCTCCTCTAGGGATGCTCAGCCGTTTCTGCTTACCTCAAGGAAACACAACGGGAGGAACAGGGCCCTTCCGTGGAGGCCCGTTTGGGCACAGGGACCTCTGCGTGGGAGCTACTGGGTAAGTATGGCAGTCCCTTAGGTAGGCCTCAGTGACCAAGGCTCTCTGGCTCATGCCTAGCTGTGTAAAGAAGTGTGGCAAACGCACGTACTGCTCCTCAGGCTGGGCGCACAGCCTAGCTTTCGCTTCTACGAGAGTGCTGTCCCGAGTCTCTTCCTGGAGCCAGTCGTCAGCACGGTGCCTTTTGGCACTGCAGTTCTCTTTCAGTCAAGGAGGCCGTTCGACTGGCAAAGGGAGTCTGCGCAGCACTGCTTTCGCGAGGCTCTTTGACGACTGGGGCACTCAACCCAGGCAAGCCAGAGAGCAGTACGTTGCCCTTGCTCTGAATGTGAAGAGCTTCCTCCAGGGGCCTGTTTAGGCTAAGGTTCCTCTAGAAGCCGGGAGCCGCCGTTCCGCCACGGAGAGGAGTCATCCTGCGCAATTGGCGAACGAGCTCCTATCCTGTGTGCCCCCAGGAGCGTCGCAGAGTTAAGGCACTCCGTGGTGGAGTCTGGCCTCATGGAAACCACTGCACACCCAACTCCCCCGACGTGAAACGCTGGAACTTTTACCTTGAGGCCTGAGGTGACCTTTCGTTTGGCCGGAGCGGAACATGTAGTGCCGTGGGAGGAGTTTCTAGCAAGGTATTGCCAGCACGGTTTTCCGCTTTGAGAGAACACGCAGCCTCGGCCCACAACGACAATCCTGCCGTGCAGAGACGTCGGGCCGCTAGTGCTGTTCGGGCAGCTTTGAAGCCAAGCGCACGGCGCCTCCAAACGGGGAGAAAGCGTACTCTCCCATCCGCGTCCCGCTTTCAAGCTGAATGACGCAGCGTGTTTCTCGGAAGGTTCTGCCGAGCTATCTAGTACAAGGGAGAGAGTGCCTGCCTCTGCCGAGAAAGGTTTTGACGTGGGGATTGCTGGACGTGCGGAAGAGCGTTGCCCAGGCCGTGCCAAGTTTAGGCTTTGGTGATTCTGGATGTTCCCAAGGGTCCAGAATTGTCCCTGGGAAAGCTGTCCTTTTTCTCTTTCTCCGGCTGGAAGTAAACATCTGGCAACCGACTGCCGTACGCAGGCGTCCTGGGGGAGCCCCCCCCCACCCCGGTTTCCTTCGGGACGCACATTGGTGTCTCACCGAAGAGCCCACATTCCCAACTGGGGGCACGCCAGCGTGGAATGTAAGGCTGTTTAGAACGGCGTACCTTGAGGCCGTGTGAAGGCCGTACAAACGAGAGCTTTCGAGCGAACAGGGCAGCGCTTCGCCATCGTCGTCGCACGTTCACGGAGCTTAATCAAACGAAGGCATTTACTTCCTGTGGCTCAAACGCAAGAGAGGAGTTGGAAGGCATCCAGTGCCCTTTGACAGTTGTTACAACGAACGTGAGTGCACGGTGTCTCGTGAAATAAAGCCCTAGCACTGTTGAAGCCCTCCGTTAAGGCATGCTTCTTCGCTCCTAGGGCACTCCGAGGTGTTACTGACGGGGGAAATCTGGACTTTTGCTTGAGGCCGGGGTGGGGCGAGGGGACTCACAGTTCTTGTGCCGGCGAGCTCCCGAGCGCTCCTGCTGAAGCTCCCAGCAAGGAACTGAGAGCAGCAGGCCTCACACGCGTAAACTCAGACTTCTGCTGTCACGAGTAAACTCAGACTTCTTATGGGAGGCCTTCCGGCAGCAAAGAGAAGGTGGGCGCGAGCAGTGTACTTCAGGCAGCTTAGGACCCGCCACTGTCTCGTTTACCACGGAGGGGAATAAGGTTTAGCCAGGGTCGCCCAGCTTCAAACCGGAGCTCCTCTAGGGATGCTCAGCGGTTTCTGCTTACCTCAAGGAAACACAACGGGAGGAACAGGGCCCTTCCGTGGAGGCCCGTTTGGGCACAGGGACCTCTGCGTGGGAGCTACTGGGTAAGTATGGCAGTCCCTTAGGTAGGCCTCAGTGACCAAGGCTCTCTGGCTCATGCCTAGCTGTGTAAAGAAGTGTGGCAAACGCACGTACTGCTCCTCAGGCTGGGCGCACAGCCTAGCTTTCGCTTCTATGAGAGTGCTGTCCCGAGTCTCTTCCTGGAGCCAGTCGTCAGCACGGTGCCTTTTGGCACTGCAGTTCTCTTTCAGTCAAGGAGGCCGTTCGACTGGCAAAGGGAGTCTGCGCAGCACTGCTTTCGCGAGGCTCTTTGACGACTGGGGCACTCAACCCAGGCAAGCCAGAGAGCAGTACGTTGCCCTTGCTCTGAATGTGAAGAGCTTCCTCCAGGGGCCTGTTTAGGCTAAGGTTCCTCTAGAAGCCGGGAGCCGCCGTTCCGCCACGGAGAGGAGTCATCCTGCGCAATTGGCGAACGAGCTCCTATCCTGTGTGCTCCCAGGAGCGTCGCAGAGTTAAGGCACTCCGTGGTGGAGTCTGGCCTCATGGAAACCACTGCACACCCAACTCCCCCGACGTGAAACGCTGGAACTTTTACCTTGAGGCCTGAGGTGACCTTTCGTTTGGCCGGAGCGGAACATGTAGTGCCGTGGGAGGAGTTTCTAGCAAGGTATTGCCAGCACGGTTTTCCGCTTTGAGAGAACACGCAGCCTCGGCCCACAACGACAATCCTGCCGTGCAGAGACGTCGGGCCGCTAGTGCTGTTCGGGCAGCTTTGAAGCCAAGCGCACGGCGCCTCCAAACGGGGAGAAAGCGTACTCTCCCATCCGCGTCCCGCTTTCAAGCTGAATGACGCAGCGTGTTTCTCGGAAGGTTCTGCCGAGCTATCTAGTACAAGGGAGAGAGTGCCTGCCTCTGCCGAGAAAGGTTTTGACGTGGGGATTGCTGGACGTGCGGAAGAGCGTTGCCCAGGCCGTGCCAAGTTTAGGCTTTGGTGATTCTGGATGTTCCCAAGGGTCCAGAATTGTCCCTGGGAAAGCTGTCCTTTTTCTCTTTCTCCGGCTGGAAGTAAACATCTGGCAACCGACTGCCGTACGCAGGCGTCCTGGGGGAGCCCCCCCCCACCCCGGTTTCCTTCGGGACGCACATTGGTGTCTCACCGAAGAGCCCACATTCCCAACTGGGGGCACGCCAGCGTGGAATGTAAGGCTGTTTAGAACGGCGTACCTTGAGGCCGTGTGAAGGCCGTACAAACGAGAGCTTTCGAGCGAACAGGGCAGCGCTTCGCCATCGTCGTCGCACGTTCACGGAGCTTAATCAAACGAAGGCATTTACTTCCTGTGGCTCAAACGCAAGAGAGGAGTTGGAAGGCATCCAGTGCCCTTTGACAGTTGTTACAACGAACGTGAGTGCACGGTGTCTCGTGAAATAAAGCCCTAGCACTGTTGAAGCCCTCCGTTAAGGCATGCTTCTTCGCTCCTAGGGCACTCCGAGGTGTTACTGACGGGGGAAATCTGGACTTTTGCTTGAGGCCGGGGTGGGGCGAGGGGACTCACAGTTCTTGTGCCGGCGAGCTCCCGAGCGCTCCTGCTGAAGCTCCCAGCAAGGAACTGAGAGCAGCAGGCCTCACACGCGTAAACTCAGACTTCTGCTGTCACGAGTAAACTCAGACTTCTTATGGGAGGCCTTCCGGCAGCAAAGAGAAGGTGGGCGCGAGCAGTGTACTTCAGGCAGCTTAGGACCCGCCACTGTCTCGTTTACCACGGAGGGGAATAAGGTTTAGCCAGGGTCGCCCAGCTTCAAACCGGAGCTCCTCTAGGGATGCTCAGCCGTTTCTGCTTACCTCAAGGAAACACAACGGGAGGAACAGGGCCCTTCCGTGGAGGCCCGTTTGGGCACAGGGACCTCTGCGTGGGAGCTACTGGGTAAGTATGGCAGTCCCTTAGGTAGGCCTCAGTGACCAAGGCTCTCTGGCTCATGCCTAGCTGTGTAAAGAAGTGTGGCAAACGCACGTACTGCTCCTCAGGCTGGGCGCACAGCCTAGCTTTCGCTTCTACGAGAGTGCTGTCCCGAGTCTCTTCCTGGAGCCAGTCGTCAGCACGGTGCCTTTTGGCACTGCAGTTCTCTTTCAGTCAAGGAGGCCGTTCGACTGGCAAAGGGAGTCTGCGCAGCACTGCTTTCGCGAGGCTCTTTGACGACTGGGGCACTCAACCCAGGCAAGCCAGAGAGCAGTACGTTGCCCTTGCTCTGAATGTGAAGAGCTTCCTCCAGGGGCCTGTTTAGGCTAAGGTTCCTCTAGAAGCCGGGAGCCGCCGTTCCGCCACGGAGAGGAGTCATCCTGCGCAATTGGCGAACGAGCTCCTATCCTGTGTGCCCCCAGGAGCGTCGCAGAGTTAAGGCACTCCGTGGTGGAGTCTGGCCTCATGGAAACCACTGCACACCCAACTCCCCCGACGTGAAACGCTGGAACTTTTACCTTGAGGCCTGAGGTCACCTTTCGTTTGGCCGGAGCGGAACATGTAGTGCCGTGGGAGGAGTTTCTAGCAAGGTATTGCCAGCACGGTTTTCCGCTTTGAGAGAACACGCAGCCTCGGCCCACAACGACAATCCTGCCGTGCAGAGACGTCGGGCCGCTAGTGCTGTTCGGGCAGCTTTGAAGCCAAGCGCACGGCGCCTCCAAACGGGGAGAAAGCGTACTCTCCCATCCGCGTCCCGCTTTCAAGCTGAATGACGCAGCGTGTTTCTCGGAAGGTTCTGCCGAGCTATCTAGTACAAGGGAGAGAGTGCCTGCCTCTGCCGAGAAAGGTTTTGACGTGGGGATTGCTGGACGTGCGGAAGAGCGTTGCCCAGGCCGTGCCAAGTTTAGGCTTTGGTGATTCTGGATGTTCCCAAGGGTCCAGAATTGTCCCTGGGAAAGCTGTCCTTTTTCTCTTTCTCCGGCTGGAAGTAAACATCTGGCAACCGACTGCCGTACGCAGGCGTCCTGGGGGAGCCCCCCCCCACCCCGGTTTCCTTCGGGACGCACATTGGTGTCTCACCGAAGAGCCCACATTCCCAACTGGGGGCACGCCAGCGTGGAATGTAAGGCTGTTTAGAACGGCGTACCTTGAGGCCGTGTGAAGGCCGTACAAACGAGAGCTTTCGAGCGAACAGGGCAGCGCTTCGCCATCGTCGTCGCACGTTCACGGAGCTTAATCAAACGAAGGCATTTACTTCCTGTGGCTCAAACGCAAGAGAGGAGTTGGAAGGCATCCAGTGCCCTTTGACAGTTGTTACAACGAACGTGAGTGCACGGTGTCTCGTGAAATAAAGCCCTAGCACTGTTGAAGCCCTCCGTTAAGGCATGCTTCTTCGCTCCTAGGGCACTCCGAGGTGTTACTGACGGGGGAAATCTGGACTTTTGCTTGAGGCCGGGGTGGGGCGAGGGGACTCACAGTTCTTGTGCCGGCGAGCTCCCGAGCGCTCCTGCTGAAGCTCCCAGCAAGGAACTGAGAGCAGCAGGCCTCACACGCGTAAACTCAGACTTCTGCTGTCACGAGTAAACTCAGACTTCTTATGGGAGGCCTTCCGGCAGCAAAGAGAAGGTGGGCGCGAGCAGTGTACTTCAGGCAGCTTAGGACCCGCCACTGTCTCGTTTACCACGGAGGGGAATAAGGTTTAGCCAGGGTCGCCCAGCTTCAAACCGGAGCTCCTCTAGGGATGCTCAGCGGTTTCTGCTTACCTCAAGGAAACACAACGGGAGGAACAGGGCCCTTCCGTGGAGGCCCGTTTGGGCACAGGGACCTCTGCGTGGGAGCTACTGGGTAAGTATGGCAGTCCCTTAGGTAGGCCTCAGTGACCAAGGCTCTCTGGCTCATGCCTAGCTGTGTAAAGAAGTGTGGCAAACGCACGTACTGCTCCTCAGGCTGGGCGCACAGCCTAGCTTTCGCTTCTATGAGAGTGCTGTCCCGAGTCTCTTCCTGGAGCCAGTCGTCAGCACGGTGCCTTTTGGCACTGCAGTTCTCTTTCAGTCAAGGAGGCCGTTCGACTGGCAAAGGGAGTCTGCGCAGCACTGCTTTCGCGAGGCTCTTTGACGACTGGGGCACTCAACCCAGGCAAGCCAGAGAGCAGTACGTTGCCCTTGCTCTGAATGTGAAGAGCTTCCTCCAGGGGCCTGTTTAGGCTAAGGTTCCTCTAGAAGCCGGGAGCCGCCGTTCCGCCACGGAGAGGAGTCATCCTGCGCAATTGGCGAACGAGCTCCTATCCTGTGTGCTCCCAGGAGCGTCGCAGAGTTAAGGCACTCCGTGGTGGAGTCTGGCCTCATGGAAACCACTGCACACCCAACTCCCCCGACGTGAAACGCTGGAACTTTTACCTTGAGGCCTGAGGTGACCTTTCGTTTGGCCGGAGCGGAACATGTAGTGCCGTGGGAGGAGTTTCTAGCAAGGTATTGCCAGCACGGTTTTCCGCTTTGAGAGAACACGCAGCCTCGGCCCACAACGACAATCCTGCCGTGCAGAGACGTCGGGCCGCTAGTGCTGTTCGGGCAGCTTTGAAGCCAAGCGCACGGCGCCTCCAAACGGGGAGAAAGCGTACTCTCCCATCCGCGTCCCGCTTTCAAGCTGAATGACGCAGCGTGTTTCTCGGAAGGTTCTGCCGAGCTATCTAGTACAAGGGAGAGAGTGCCTGCCTCTGCCGAGAAAGGTTTTGACGTGGGGATTGCTGGACGTGCGGAAGAGCGTTGCCCAGGCCGTGCCAAGTTTAGGCTTTGGTGATTCTGGATGTTCCCAAGGGTCCAGAATTGTCCCTGGGAAAGCTGTCCTTTTTCTCTTTCTCCGGCTGGAAGTAAACATCTGGCAACCGACTGCCGTACGCAGGCGTCCTGGGGGAGCCCCCCCCCACCCCGGTTTCCTTCGGGACGCACATTGGTGTCTCACCGAAGAGCCCACATTCCCAACTGGGGGCACGCCAGCGTGGAATGTAAGGCTGTTTAGAACGGCGTACCTTGAGGCCGTGTGAAGGCCGTACAAACGAGAGCTTTCGAGCGAACAGGGCAGCGCTTCGCCATCGTCGTCGCACGTTCACGGAGCTTAATCAAACGAAGGCATTTACTTCCTGTGGCTCAAACGCAAGAGAGGAGTTGGAAGGCATCCAGTGCCCTTTGACAGTTGTTACAACGAACGTGAGTGCACGGTGTCTCGTGAAATAAAGCCCTAGCACTGTTGAAGCCCTCCGTTAAGGCATGCTTCTTCGCTCCTAGGGCACTCCGAGGTGTTACTGACGGGGGAAATCTGGACTTTTGCTTGAGGCCGGGGTGGGGCGAGGGGACTCACAGTTCTTGTGCCGGCGAGCTCCCGAGCGCTCCTGCTGAAGCTCCCAGCAAGGAACTGAGAGCAGCAGGCCTCACACGCGTAAACTCAGACTTCTGCTGTCACGAGTAAACTCAGACTTCTTATGGGAGGCCTTCCGGCAGCAAAGAGAAGGTGGGCGCGAGCAGTGTACTTCAGGCAGCTTAGGACCCGCCACTGTCTCGTTTACCACGGAGGGGAATAAGGTTTAGCCAGGGTCGCCCAGCTTCAAACCGGAGCTCCTCTAGGGATGCTCAGCGGTTTCTGCTTACCTCAAGGAAACACAACGGGAGGAACAGGGCCCTTCCGTGGAGGCCCGTTTGGGCACAGGGACCTCTGCGTGGGAGCTACTGGGTAAGTATGGCAGTCCCTTAGGTAGGCCTCAGTGACCAAGGCTCTCTGGCTCATGCCTAGGTGTGTAAAGAAGTGTGGCAAACGCACGTACTGCTCCTCAGGCTGGGCGCACAGCCTAGCTTTCGCTTCTCTGAGAGTGCTGTCCCGAGTCTCTTTCTGGAGCCAGTCGTCAGCACGGTGCCTTTTGGCACTGCAGTTCTCTTTCAGTCAAGGAGGCCGTTCGACTGGCAAAGGGAGTCTGCGCAGCACTGCTTTCGCGAGGCTCTTTGACGACTGGGGCACTCAACCCAGGCAAGCCAGAGAGCAGTACGTTGCCCTTGCTCTGAATGTGAAGAGCTTCCTCCAGGGGCCTGTTTAGGCTAAGGTTCCTCTAGAAGCCGGGAGCCGCCGTTCCGCCACGGAGAGGAGTCATCCTGCGCAATTGGCGAACGAGCTCCTATCCTGTGTGCCCCCAGGAGCGTCGCAGAGTTAAGGCACTCCGTGGTGGAGTCTGGCCTCATGGAAACCACTGCACACCCAACTCCCCCGACGTGAAACGCTGGAACTTTTACCTTGAGGCCTGAGGTCACCTTTCGTTTGGCCGGAGCGGAACATGTAGTGCCGTGGGAGGAGTTTCTAGCAAGGTATTGCCAGCACGGTTTTCCGCTTTGAGAGAACACGCAGCCTCGGCCCACAACGACAATCCTGCCGTGCAGAGACGTCGGGCCGCTAGTGCTGTTCGGGCAGCTTTGAAGCCAAGCGCACGGCGCCTCCAAACGGGGAGAAAGCGTACTCTCCCATCCGCGTCCCGCTTTCAAGCTGAATGACGCAGCGTGTTTCTCGGAAGGTTCTGCCGAGCTATCTAGTACAAGGGAGAGAGTGCCTGCCTCTGCCGAGAAAGGTTTTGACGTGGGGATTGCTGGACGTGCGGAAGAGCGTTGCCCAGGCCCTGCCAAGTTTAGGCTTTGGTGATTCTGGATGTTCCCAAGGGTCCAGAATTGTCCCTGGGAAAGCTGTCCTTTTTCTCTTTCTCCGGCTGGAAGTAAACATCTGGCAACCGACTGCCGTACGCAGGCGTCCTGGGGGAGCCCCCCCCACCCCGGTTTCCTTCGGGACGCACATTGGTGTCTCACAGAAGAGCCCACATTCCCAACTGGGGGCACGCCAGCGTGGAATGTAAGGCTGTTTAGAACGGCGTACCTTGAGGCCGTGTGAAGGCCGTACAAACGAGAGCTTTCGAGCGAACAGGGCAGCGCTTCGCCATCGTCGTCGCACGTTCACGGAGCTTAATCAAACGAAGGCATTTACTTCCTGTGGCTCAAACGCAAGAGAGGAGTTGGAAGGCATCCAGTGCCCTTTGACAGTTGTTACAACGAACGTGAGTGCACGGTGTCTCGTGAAATAAAGCCCTAGCACTGTTGAAGCCCTCCGTTAAGGCATGCTTCTTCGCTCCTAGGGCACTCCGAGGTGTTACTGACGGGGGAAATCTGGACTTTTGCTTGAGGCCGGGGTGGGGCGAGGGGACTCACAGTTCTTGTGCCGGCGAGCTCCCGAGCGCTCCTGCTGAAGCTCCCAGCAAGGAACTGAGAGCAGCAGGCCTCACACGCGTAAACTCAGACTTCTGCTGTCACGAGTAAACTCAGACTTCTTATGGGAGGCCTTCCGGCAGCAAAGAGAAGGTGGGCGCGAGCAGTGTACTTCAGGCAGCTTAGGACCCGCCACTGTCTCGTTTACCACGGAGGGGAATAAGGTTTAGCCAGGGTCGCCCAGCTTCAAACCGGAGCTCCTCTAAGGGATGCTCAGCGGTTTCTGCTTACCTCAAGGAAACACAACGGGAGGAACAGGGCCCTTCCGTGGAGGCCCGTTTGGGCACAGGGACCTCTGCGTGGGAGCTACTGGGTAAGTATGGCAGTCCCTTAGGTAGGCCTCAGTGACCAAGGCTCTCTGGCTCATGCCTAGCTGTGTAAAGAAGTGTGGCAAACGCACGTACTGCTCCTCAGGCTGGGCGCACAGCCTAGCTTTCGCTTCTCTGAGAGTGCTGTCCCGAGTCTCTTCCTGGAGCCAGTCGTCAGCACGGTGCCTTTTGGCACTGCAGTTCTCTTTCAGTCAAGGAGGCCGTTCGACAGGCAAAGGGAGTCTGCGCAGCACTGCTTTCGCGAGGCTCTTTGACGACTGGGGCACTCAACCCAGGCAAGCCAGAGAGCAGTACGTTGCCCTTGCTCTGAATGTGAAGAGCTTCCTCCAGGGGCCTGTTTAGGCTAAGGTTCCTCTAGAAGCCGGGAGCCGCCGTTCCGCCACGGAGAGGAGTATTCCTGCGCAATTGGCGAACGAGCTCCTATCCTGTGTGCCCCCAGGAGCGTCGCAGAGTTAAGGCACTCCGTGGTGGAGTCTGGCCTCATGGAAACCACTGCACACCCAACTCCCCCGACGTGAAACGCTGGAACTTTTACCTTGAGGCCTGAGGTGACCTTTCGTTTGGCCGGAGCGGAACATGTAGTGCCGTGGGAGGAGTTTCTAGCAAGGTATTGCCAGCACGGTTTTCCGCTTTGAGAGAACACGCAGCCTCGGCCCACAACGACAATCCTGCCGTGCAGAGACGTCGGGCCGCTAGTGCTGTTCGGGCAGCTTTGAAGCCAAGCGCACGGCGCCTCCAAACGGGGAGAAAGCGTACTCTCCCATCCGCGTCCCGCTTTCAAGCTGAATGACGCAGCGTGTTTCTCGGAAGGTTCTGCCGAGCTATCTAGTACAAGGGAGAGAGTGCCTGCCTCTGCCGAGAAAGGTTTTGACGTGGGGATTGCTGGACGTGCGGAAGAGCGTTGCCCAGGCCGTGCCAAGTTTAGGCTTTGGTGATTCTGGATGTTCCCAAGGGTCCAGAATTGTCCCTGGGAAAGCTGTCCTTTTTCTCTTTCTCCGGCTGGAAGTAAACATCTGGCAACCGACTGCCGTACGCAGGCGTCCTGGGGGAGCCCCCCCCCACCCCGGTTTCCTTCGGGACGCACATTGGTGTCTCACCGAAGAGCCCACATTCCCAACTGGGGGCACGCCAGCGTGGAATGTAAGGCTGTTTAGAACGGCGTACCTTGAGGCCGTGTGAAGGCCGTACAAACGAGAGCTTTCGAGCGAACAGGGCAGCGCTTCGCCATCGTCGTCGCACGTTCACGGAGCTTAATCAAACGAAGGCATTTACTTCCTGTGGCTCAAACGCAAGAGAGGAGTTGGAAGGCATCCAGTGCCCTTTGACAGTTGTTACAACGAACGTGAGTGCACGGTGTCTCGTGAAATAAAGCCCTAGCACTGTTGAAGCCCTCCGTTAAGGCATGCTTCTTCGCTCCTAGGGCACTCCGAGGTGTTACTGACGGGGGAAATCTGGACTTTTGCTTGAGGCCGGGGTGGGGCGAGGGGACTCACAGTTCTTGTGCCGGCGAGCTCCCGAGCGCTCCTGCTGAAGCTCCCAGCAAGGAACTGAGAGCAGCAGGCCTCACACGCGTAAACTCAGACTTCTGCTGTCACGAGTAAACTCAGACTTCTTATGGGAGGCCTTCCGGCAGCAAAGAGAAGGTGGGCGCGAGCAGTGTACTTCAGGCAGCTTAGGACCCGCCACTGTCTCGTTTACCACGGAGGGGAATAAGGTTTAGCCAGGGTCGCCCAGCTTCAAACCGGAGCTCCTCTAAGGGATGCTCAGCGGTTTCTGCTTACCTCAAGGAAACACAACGGGAGGAACAGGGCCCTTCCGTGGAGGCCCGTTTGGGCACAGGGACCTCTGCGTGGGAGCTACTGGGTAAGTATGGCAGTCCCTTAGGTAGGCCTCAGTGACCAAGGCTCTCTGGCTCATGCCTAGCTGTGTAAAGAAGTGTGGCAAACGCACGTACTGCTCCTCAGGCTGGGCGCACAGCCTAGCTTTCGCTTCTCTGAGAGTGCTGTCCCGAGTCTCTTCCTGGAGCCAGTCGTCAGCACGGTGCCTTTTGGCACTGCAGTTCTCTTTCAGTCAAGGAGGCCGTTCGACTGGCAAAGGGAGTCTGCGCAGCACTGCTTTCGCGAGGCTCTTTGACGACTGGGGCACTCAACCCAGGCAAGCCAGAGAGCAGTACGTTGCCCTTGCTCTGAATGTGAAGAGCTTCCTCCAGGGGCCTGTTTAGGCTAAGGTTCCTCTAGAAGCCGGGAGCCGCCGTTCCGCCACGGAGAGGAGTCATCCTGCGCAATTGGCGAACGAGCTCCTATCCTGTGTGCCCCCAGGAGCGTCGCAGAGTTAAGGCACTCCGTGGTGGAGTCTGGCCTCATGGAAACCACTGCACACCCAACTGCCCCGACGTGAAACGCTGGAACTTTTACCTTGAGGCCTGAGGTGACCTTTCGTTTGGCCGGAGCGGAACATGTAGTGCCGTGGGAGGAGTTTCTAGCAAGGTATTGCCAGCACGGTTTTCCGCTTTGAGAGAACACGCAGCCTCGGCCCACAACGACAATCCTGCCGTGCAGAGACGTCGGGCCGCTAGTGCTGTTCGGGCAGCTTTGAAGCCAAGCGCACGGCGCCTCCAAACGGGGAGAAAGCGTACTCTCCCATCCGCGTCCCGCTTTCAAGCTGAATGACGCAGCGTGTTTCTCGGAAGGTTCTGCCGAGCTATCTAGTACAAGGGAGAGAGTGCCTGCCTCTGCCGAGAAAGGTTTTGACGTGGGGATTGCTGGACGTGCGGAAGAGCGTTGCCCAGGCCGTGCCAAGTTTAGGCTTTGGTGATTCTGGATGTTCCCAAGGGTCCAGAATTGTCCCTGGGAAAGCTGTCCTTTTTCTCTTTCTCCGGCTGGAAGTAAACATCTGGCAACCGACTGCCGTACGCAGGCGTCCTGGGGGAGCCCCCCCCCACCCCGGTTTCCTTCGGGACGCACATTGGTGTCTCACCGAAGAGCCCACATTCCCAACTGGGGGCACGCCAGCGTGGAATGTAAGGCTGTTTAGAACGGCGTACCTTGAGGCCGTGTGAAGGCCGTACAAACGAGAGCTTTCGAGCGAACAGGGCAGCGCTTCGCCATCGTCGTCGCACGTTCACGGAGCTTAATCAAACGAAGGCATTTACTTCCTGTGGCTCAAACGCAAGAGAGGAGCTGGAAGGCATCCAGTGCCCTTTGACAGTTGTTACAACGAACGTGAGTGCACGGTGTCTCGTGAAATAAAGCCCTAGCACTGTTGAAGCCCTCCGTTAAGGCATGCTTCTTCGCTCCTAGGGCACTCCGAGGTGTTACTGACGGGGGAAATCTGGACTTTTGCTTGAGGCCGGGGTGGGGCGAGGGGACTCACAGTTCTTGTGCCGGCGAGCTCCCGAGCGCTCCTGCTGAAGCTCCCAGCAAGGAACTGAGAGCAGCAGGCCTCACACGCGTAAACTCAGACTTCTGCTGTCACGAGTAAACTCAGACTTCTTATGGGAGGCCTTCCGGCAGCAAAGAGAAGGTGGGCGCGAGCAGTGTACTTCAGGCAGCTTAGGACCCGCCACTGTCTCGTTTACCACGGAGGGGAATAAGGTTTAGCCAGGGTCGCCCAGCTTCAAACCGGAGCTCCTCTAGGGATGCTCAGCGGTTTCTGCTTACCTCAAGGAAACACAACGGGAGGAACAGGGCCCTTCCGTGGAGGCCCGTTTGGGCACAGGGACCTCTGCGTGGGAGCTACTGGGTAAGTATGGCAGTCCCTTAGGTAGGCCTCAGTGACCAAGGCTCTCTGGCTCATGCCTAGCTGTGTAAAGAAGTGTGGCAAACGCACGTACTGCTCCTCAGGCTGGGCGCACAGCCTAGCTTTCGCTTCTCTGAGAGTGCTGTCCCGAGTCTCTTCCTGGAGCCAGTCGTCAGCACGGTGCCTTTTGGCACTGCAGTTCTCTTTCAGTCAAGGAGGCCGTTCGACAGGCAAAGGGAGTCTGCGCAGCACTGCTTTCGCGAGGCTCTTTGACGACTGGGGCACTCAACCCAGGCAAGCCAGAGAGCAGTACGTTGCCCTTGCTCTGAATGTGAAGAGCTTCCTCCAGGGGCCTGTTTAGGCTAAGGTTCCTCTAGAAGCCGGGAGCCGCCGTTCCGCCACGGAGAGGAGTCATCCTGCGCAATTGGCGAACGAGCTCCTATCCTGTGTGCCCCCAGGAGCGTCGCAGAGTTAAGGCACTCCGTGGTGGAGTCTGGCCTCACGGAAACCACTGCACACCCAACTCCCCCGACGTGAAACGCTGGAACTTTTACCTTGAGGCCCGAGGTGACCTTTCGTTTGGCCGGAGCGGAACATGTAGTGCCGTGGGAGGAGTTTCTAGCAAGGTATTGCCAGCACGGTTTTCCGCTTTGAGAGAACACGCAGCCTCGGCCCACAACGACAATCCTGCCGTGCAGAGACGTCGGGCCGCTAGTGCTGTTCGGGCAGCTTTGAAGCCAAGCGCACGGCGCCTCCAAACGGGGAGAAAGCGTACTCTCCCATCCGCGTCCCGCTTTCAAGCTGAATGACGCAGCGTGTTTCTCGGAAGGTTCTGCCGAGCTATCTAGTACAAGGGAGAGAGTGCCTGCCTCTGCCGAGAAAGGTTTTGACGTGGGGATTGCTGGACGTGCGGAAGAGCGTTGCCCAGGCCGTGCCAAGTTTAGGCTTTGGTGATTCTGGATGTTCCCAAGGGTCCAGAATTGTCCCTGGGAAAGCTGTCCTTTTTCTCTTTCTCCGGCTGGAAGTAAACATCTGGCAACCGACTGCCGTACGCAGGCGTCCTGGGGGAGCCCCCCCCCACCCCGGTTTCCTTCGGGACGCACATTGGTGTCTCACCGAAGAGCCCACATTCCCAACTGGGGGCACGCCAGCGTGGAATGTAAGGCTGTTTAGAACGGCGTACCTTGAGGCCGTGTGAAGGCCGTACAAACGAGAGCTTTCGAGCGAACAGGGCAGCGCTTCGCCATCGTCGTCGCACGTTCACGGAGCTTAATCAAACGAAGGCATTTACTTCCTGTGGCTCAAACGCAAGAGAGGAGTTGGAAGGCATCCAGTGCCCTTTGACAGTTGTTACAACGAACGTGAGTGCACGGTGTCTCGTGAAATAAAGCCCTAGCACTGTTGAAGCCCTCCGTTAAGGCATGCTTCTTCGCTCCTAGGGCACTCCGAGGTGTTACTGACGGGGGAAATCTGGACTTTTGCTTGAGGCCGGGGTGGGGCGAGGGGACTCACAGTTCTTGTGCCGGCGAGCTCCCGAGCGCTCCTGCTGAAGCTCCCAGCAAGGAACTGAGAGCAGCAGGCCTCACACGCGTAAACTCAGACTTCTGCTGTCACGAGTAAACTCAGACTTCTTATGGGAGGCCTTCCGGCAGCAAAGAGAAGGTGGGCGCGAGCAGTGTACTTCAGGCAGCTTAGGACCCGCCACTGTCTCGTTTACCACGGAGGGGAATAAGGTTTAGCCAGGGTCGCCCAGCTTCAAACCGGAGCTCCTCTAAGGGATGCTCAGCGGTTTCTGCTTACCTCAAGGAAACACAACGGGAGGAACAGGGCCCTTCCGTGGAGGCCCGTTTGGGCACAGGGACCTCTGCGTGGGAGCTACTGGGTAAGTATGGCAGTCCCTTAGGTAGGCCTCAGTGACCAAGGCTCTCTGGCTCATGCCTAGCTGTGTAAAGAAGTGTGGCAAACGCACGTACTGCTCCTCAGGCTGGGCGCACAGCCTAGCTTTCGCTTCTCTGAGAGTGCTGTCCCGAGTCTCTTCCTGGAGCCAGTCGTCAGCACGGTGCCTTTTGGCACTGCAGTTCTCTTTCAGTCAAGGAGGCCGTTCGACTGGCAAAGGGAGTCTGCGCAGCACTGCTTTCGCGAGGCTCTTTGACGACTGGGGCACTCAACCCAGGCAAGCCAGAGAGCAGTACGTTGCCCTTGCTCTGAATGTGAAGAGCTTCCTCCAGGGGCCTGTTTAGGCTAAGGTTCCTCTAGAAGCCGGGAGCCGCCGTTCCGCCACGGAGAGGAGTCATCCTGCGCAATTGGCGAACGAGCTCCTATCCTGTGTGCCCCCAGGAGCGTCGCAGAGTTAAGGCACTCCGTGGTGGAGTCTGGCCTCATGGAAACCACTGCACACCCAACTCCCCCGACGTGAAACGCTGGAACTTTTACCTTGAGGCCTGAGGTGACCTTTCGTTTGGCCGGAGCGGAACATGTAGTGCCGTGGGAGGAGTTTCTAGCAAGGTATTGCCAGCACGGTTTTCCGCTTTGAGAGAACACGCAGCCTCGGCCCACAACGACAATCCTGCCGTGCAGAGACGTCGGGCCGCTAGTGCTGTTCGGGCAGCTTTGAAGCCAAGCGCACGGCGCCTCCAAACGGGGAGAAAGCGTACTCTCCCATCCGCGTCCCGCTTTCAAGCTGAATGACGCAGCGTGTTTCTCGGAAGGTTCTGCCGAGCTATCTAGTACAAGGGAGAGAGTGCCTGCCTCTGCCGAGAAAGGTTTTGACGTGGGGATTGCTGGACGTGCGGAAGAGCGTTGCCCAGGCCGTGCCAAGTTTAGGCTTTGGTGATTCTGGATGTTCCCAAGGGTCCAGAATTGTCCCTGGGAAAGCTGTCCTTTTTCTCTTTCTCCGGCTGGAAGTAAACATCTGGCAACCGACTGCCGTACGCAGGCGTCCTGGGGGAGCCCCCCCCCCACCCCGGTTTCCTTCGGGACGCACATTGGTGTCTCACAGAAGAGCCCACATTCCCAACTGGGGGCACGCCAGCGTGGAATGTAAGGCTGTTTAGAACGGCGTACCTTGAGGCCGTGTGAAGGCCGTACAAACGAGAGCTTTCGAGCGAACAGGGCAGCGCTTCGCCATCGTCGTCGCACGTTCACGGAGCTTAATCAAACGAAGGCATTTACTTCCTGTGGCTCAAACGCAAGAGAGGAGTTGGAAGGCATCCAGTGCCCTTTGACAGTTGTTACAACGAACGTGAGTGCACGGTGTCTCGTGAAATAAAGCCCTAGCACTGTTGAAGCCCTCCGTTAAGGCATGCTTCTTCGCTCCTAGGGCACTCCGAGGTGTTACTGACGGGGGAAATCTGGACTTTTGCTTGAGGCCGGGGTGGGGCGAGGGCACTCACAGTTCTTGTGCCGGCGAGCTCCCGAGCGCTCCTGCTGAAGCTCCCAGCAAGGAACTGAGAGCAGCAGGCCTCACACGCGTAAACTCAGACTTCTGCTGTCACGAGTAAACTCAGACTTCTTATGGGAGGCCTTCCGGCAGCAAAGAGAAGGTGGGCGCGAGCAGTGTACTTCAGGCAGCTTAGGACCCGCCACTGTCTCGTTTACCACGGAGGGGAATAAGGTTTAGCCAGGGTCGCCCAGCTTCAAACCGGAGCTCCTCTAAGGGATGCTCAGCGGTTTCTGCTTACCTCAAGGAAACACAACGGGAGGAACAGGGCCCTTCCGTGGAGGCCCGTTTGGGCACAGGGACCTCTGCGTGGGAGCTACTGGGTAAGTATGGCAGTCCCTTAGGTAGGCCTCAGTGACCAAGGCTCTCTGGCTCATGCCTAGCTGTGTAAAGAAGTGTGGCAAACGCACGTACTGCTCCTCAGGCTGGGCGCACAGCCTAGCTTTCGCTTCTCTGAGAGTGCTGTCCCGAGTCTCTTCCTGGAGCCAGTCGTCAGCACGGTGCCTTTTGGCACTGCAGTTCTCTTTCAGTCAAGGAGGCCGTTCGACTGGCAAAGGGAGTCTGCGCAGCACTGCTTTCGCGAGGCTCTTTGACGACTGGGGCACTCAACCCAGGCAAGCCAGAGAGCAGTACGTTGCCCTTGCTCTGAATGTGAAGAGCTTCCTCCAGGGGCCTGTTTAGGCTAAGGTTCCTCTAGAAGCCGGGAGCCGCCGTTCCGCCACGGAGAGGAGTCATCCTGCGCAATTGGCGAACGAGCTCCTATCCTGTGTGCCCCCAGGAGCGTCGCAGAGTTAAGGCACTCCGTGGTGGAGTCTGGCCTCATGGAAACCACTGCACACCCAACTCCCCCGACGTGAAACGCTGGAACTTTTACCTTGAGGCCCGAGGTGACCTTTCGTTTGGCCGGAGCGGAACATGTAGTGCCGTGGGAGGAGTTTCTAGCAAGGTATTGCCAGCACGGTTTTCCGCTTTGAGAGAACACGCAGCCTCGGCCCACAACGACAATCCTGCCGTGCAGAGACGTCGGGCCGCTAGTGCTGTTCGGGCAGCTTTGAAGCCAAGCGCACGGCGCCTCCAAACGGGGAGAAAGCGTACTCTCCCATCCGCGTCCCGCTTTCAAGCTGAATGACGCAGCGTGTTTCTCGGAAGGTTCTGCCGAGCTATCTAGTACAAGGGAGAGAGTGCCTGCCTCTGCCGAGAAAGGTTTTGACGTGGGGATTGCTGGACGTGCGGAAGAGCGTTGCCCAGGCCGTGCCAAGTTTAGGCTTTGGTGATTCTGGATGTTCCCAAGGGTCCAGAATTGTCCCTGGGAAAGCTGTCCTTTTTCTCTTTCTCCGGCTGGAAGTAAACATCTGGCAACCGACTGCCGTACGCAGGCGTCCTGGGGGAGCCCCCCCCCCACCCCGGTTTCCTTCGGGACGCACATTGGTGTCTCACCGAAGAGCCCACATTCCCAACTGGGGGCACGCCAGCGTGGAATGTAAGGCTGTTTAGAACGGCGTACCTTGAGGCCGTGTGAAGGCCGTACAAACGAGAGCTTTCGAGCGAACAGGGCAGCGCTTCGCCATCGTCGTCGCACGTTCACGGAGCTTAATCAAACGAAGGCATTTACTTCCTGTGGCTCAAACGCAAGAGAGGAGTTGGAAGGCATCCAGTGCCCTTTGACAGTTGTTACAACGAACGTGAGTGCACGGTGTCTCGTGAAATAAAGCCCTAGCACTGTTGAAGCCCTCCGTTAAGGCATGCTTCTTCGCTCCTAGGGCACTCCGAGGTGTTACTGACGGGGGAAATCTGGACTTTTGCTTGAGGCCGGGGTGGGGCGAGGGGACTCACAGTTCTTGTGCCGGCGAGCTCCCGAGCGCTCCTGCTGAAGCTCCCAGCAAGGAACTGAGAGCAGCAGGCCTCACACGCGTAAACTCAGACTTCTGCTGTCACGAGTAAACTCAGACTTCTTATGGGAGGCCTTCCGGCAGCAAAGAGAAGGTGGGCGCGAGCAGTGTACTTCAGGCAGCTTAGGACCCGCCACTGTCTCGTTTACCACGGAGGGGAATAAGGTTTAGCCAGGGTCGCCCAGCTTCAAACCGGAGCTCCTCTAAGGGATGCTCAGCGGTTTCTGCTTACCTCAAGGAAACACAACGGGAGGAACAGGGCCCTTCCGTGGAGGCCCGTTTGGGCACAGGGACCTCTGCGTGGGAGCTACTGGGTAAGTATGGCAGTCCCTTAGGTAGGCCTCAGTGACCAAGGCTCTCTGGCTCATGCCTAGCTGTGTAAAGAAGTGTGGCAAACGCACGTACTGCTCCTCAGACTGGGCGCACAGCCTAGCTTTCGCTTCTCTGAGAGTGCTGTCCCGAGTCTCTTCCTGGAGCCAGTCGTCAGCACGGTGCCTTTTGGCACTGCAGTTCTCTTTCAGTCAAGGAGGCCGTTCGACTGGCAAAGGGAGTCTGCGCAGCACTGCTTTCGCGAGGCTCTTTGACGACTGGGGCACTCAACCCAGGCAAGCCAGAGAGCAGTACGTTGCCCTTGCTCTGAATGTGAAGAGCTTCCTCCAGGGGCCTGTTTAGGCTAAGGTTCCTCTAGAAGCCGGGAGCCGCCGTTCCGCCACGGAGAGGAGTCATCCTGCGCAATTGGCGAACGAGCTCCTATCCTGTGTGCCCCCAGGAGCGTCGCAGAGTTAAGGCACTCCGTGGTGGAGTCTGGCCTCATGGAAACCACTGCACACCCAACTGCCCCGACGTGAAACGCTGGAACTTTTACCTTGAGGCCTGAGGTGACCTTTCGTTTGGCCGGAGCGGAACATGTAGTGCCGTGGGAGGAGTTTCTAGCAAGGTATTGCCAGCACGGTTTTCCGCTTTGAGAGAACACGCAGCCTCGGCCCACAACGACAATCCTGCCGTGCAGAGACGTCGGGCCGCTAGTGCTGTTCGGGCAGCTTTGAAGCCAAGCGCACGGCGCCTCCAAACGGGGAGAAAGCGTACTCTCCCATCCGCGTCCCGCTTTCAAGCTGAATGACGCAGCGTGTTTCTCGGAAGGTTCTGCCGAGCTATCTAGTACAAGGGAGAGAGTGCCTGCCTCTGCCGAGAAAGGTTTTGACGTGGGGATTGCTGGACGTGCGGAAGAGCGTTGCCCAGGCCGTGCCAAGTTTAGGCTTTGGTGATTCTGGATGTTCCCAAGGGTCCAGAATTGTCCCTGGGAAAGCTGTCCTTTTTCTCTTTCTCCGGCTGGAAGTAAACATCTGGCAACCGACTGCCGTACGCAGGCGTCCTGGGGGAGCCCCCCCCCCACCCCGGTTTCCTTCGGGACGCACATTGGTGTCTCACCGAAGAGCCCACATTCCCAACTGGGGGCACGCCAGCGTGGAATGTAAGGCTGTTTAGAACGGCGTACCTTGAGGCCGTGTGAAGGCCGTACAAACGAGAGCTTTCGAGCGAACAGGGCAGCGCTTCGCCATCGTCGTCGCACGTTCACGGAGCTTAATCAAACGAAGGCATTTACTTCCTGTGGCTCAAACGCAAGAGAGGAGTTGGAAGGCATCCAGTGCCCTTTGACAGTTGTTACAACGAACGTGAGTGCACGGTGTCTCGTGAAATAAAGCCCTAGCACTGTTGAAGCCCTCCGTTAAGGCATGCTTCTTCGCTCCTAGGGCACTCCGAGGTGTTACTGACGGGGGAAATCTGGACTTTTGCTTGAGGCCGGGGTGGGGCGAGGGGACTCACAGTTCTTGTGCCGGCGAGCTCCCGAGCGCTCCTGCTGAAGCTCCCAGCAAGGAACTGAGAGCAGCAGGCCTCACACGCGTAAACTCAGACTTCTGCTGTCACGAGTAAACTCAGACTTCTTATGGGAGGCCTTCCGGCAGCAAAGAGAAGGTGGGCGCGAGCAGTGTACTTCAGGCAGCTTAGGACCCGCCACTGTCTCGTTTACCACGGAGGGGAATAAGGTTTAGCCAGGGTCGCCCAGCTTCAAACCGGAGCTCCTCTAAGGGATGCTCAGCGGTTTCTGCTTACCTCAAGGAAACACAACGGGAGGAACAGGGCCCTTCCGTGGAGGCCCGTTTGGGCACAGGGACCTCTGCGTGGGAGCTACTGGGTAAGTATGGCAGTCCCTTAGGTAGGCCTCAGTGACCAAGGCTCTCTGGCTCATGCCTAGCTGTGTAAAGAAGTGTGGCAAACGCACGTACTGCTCCTCAGGCTGGGCGCACAGCCTAGCTTTCGCTTCTCTGAGAGTGCTGTCCCGAGTCTCTTCCTGGAGCCAGTCGTCAGCACGGTGCCTTTTGGCACTGCAGTTCTCTTTCAGTCAAGGAGGCCGTTCGACTGGCAAAGGGAGTCTGCGCAGCACTGCTTTCGCGAGGCTCTTTGACGACTGGGGCACTCAACCCAGGCAAGCCAGAGAGCAGTACGTTGCCCTTGCTCTGAATGTGAAGAGCTTCCTCCAGGGGCCTGTTTAGGCTAAGGTTCCTCTAGAAGCCGGGAGCCGCCGTTCCGCCACGGAGAGGAGTCATCCTGCGCAATTGGCGAACGAGCTCCTATCCTGTGTGCCCCCAGGAGCGTCGCAGAGTTAAGGCACTCCGTGGTGGAGTCTGGCCTCATGGAAACCACTGCACACCCAACTCCCCCGACGTGAAACGCTGGAACTTTTACCTTGAGGCCTGAGGTGACCTTTCGTTTGGCCGGAGCGGAACATGTAGTGCCGTGGGAGGAGTTTCTAGCAAGGTATTGCCAGCACGGTTTTCCGCTTTGAGAGAACACGCAGCCTCGGCCCACAACGACAATCCTGCCGTGCAGAGACGTCGGGCCGCTAGTGCTGTTCGGGCAGCTTTGAAGCCAAGCGCACGGCGCCTCCAAACGGGGAGAAAGCGTACTCTCCCATCCGCGTCCCGCTTTCAAGCTGAATGACGCAGCGTGTTTCTCGGAAGGTTCTGCCGAGCTATCTAGTACAAGGGAGAGAGTGCCTGCCTCTGCCGAGAAAGGTTTTGACGTGGGGATTGCTGGACGTGCGGAAGAGCGTTGCCCAGGCCGTGCCAAGTTTAGGCTTTGGTGATTCTGGATGTTCCCAAGGGTCCAGAATTGTCCCTGGGAAAGCTGTCCTTTTTCTCTTTCTCCGGCTGGAAGTAAACATCTGGCAACCGACTGCCGTACGCAGGCGTCCTGGGGGAGCCCCCCCCCCACCCCGGTTTCCTTCGGGACGCACATTGGTGTCTCACCGAAGAGCCCACATTCCCAACTGGGGGCACGCCAGCGTGGAATGTAAGGCTGTTTAGAACGGCGTACCTTGAGGCCGTGTGAAGGCCGTACAAACGAGAGCTTTCGAGCGAACAGGGCAGCGCTTCGCCATCGTCGTCGCACGTTCACGGAGCTTAATCAAACGAAGGCATTTACTTCCTGTGGCTCAAACGCAAGAGAGGAGTTGGAAGGCATCCAGTGCCCTTTGACAGTTGTTACAACGAACGTGAGTGCACGGTGTCTCGTGAAATAAAGCCCTAGCACTGTTGAAGCCCTCCGTTAAGGCATGCTTCTTCGCTCCTAGGGCACTCCGAGGTGTTACTGACGGGGGAAATCTGGACTTTTGCTTGAGGCCGGGGTGGGGCGAGGGGACTCACAGTTCTTGTGCCGGCGAGCTCCCGAGCGCTCCTGCTGAAGCTCCCAGCAAGGAACTGAGAGCAGCAGGCCTCACACGCGTAAACTCAGACTTCTGCTGTCACGAGTAAACTCAGACTTCTTATGGGAGGCCTTCCGGCAGCAAAGAGAAGGTGGGCGCGAGCAGTGTACTTCAGGCAGCTTAGGACCCGCCACTGTCTCGTTTACCACGGAGGGGAATAAGGTTTAGCCAGGGTCGCCCAGCTTCAAACCGGAGCTCCTCTAAGGGATGCTCAGCGGTTTCTGCTTACCTCAAGGAAACACAACGGGAGGAACAGGGCCCTTCCGTGGAGGCCCGTTTGGGCACAGGGACCTCTGCGTGGGAGCTACTGGGTAAGTATGGCAGTCCCTTAGGTAGGCCTCAGTGACCAAGGCTCTCTGGCTCATGCCTAGCTGTGTAAAGAAGTGTGGCAAACGCACGTACTGCTCCTCAGGCTGGGCGCACAGCCTAGCTTTCGCTTCTCTGAGAGTGCTGTCCCGAGTCTCTTCCTGGAGCCAGTCGTCAGCACGGTGCCTTTTGGCACTGCAGTTCTCTTTCAGTCAAGGAGGCCGTTCGACTGGCAAAGGGAGTCTGCGCAGCACTGCTTTCGCGAGGCTCTTTGACGACTGGGGCACTCAACCCAGGCAAGCCAGAGAGCAGTACGTTGCCCTTGCTCTGAATGTGAAGAGCTTCCTCCAGGGGCCTGTTTAGGCTAAGGTTCCTCTAGAAGCCGGGAGCCGCCGTTCCGCCACGGAGAGGAGTCATCCTGCGCAATTGGCGAACGAGCTCCTATCCTGTGTGCCCCCAGGAGCGTCGCAGAGTTAAGGCACTCCGTGGTGGAGTCTGGCCTCATGGAAACCACTGCACACCCAACTCCCCCGACGTGAAACGCTGGAACTTTTACCTTGAGGCCTGAGGTGACCTTTCGTTTGGCCGGAGCGGAACATGTAGTGCCGTGGGAGGAGTTTCTAGCAAGGTATTGCCAGCAC
Organism: Delphinus delphis; assembly: GCF_949987515.2. Classification (NCBI taxonomy): domain Eukaryota; kingdom Metazoa; phylum Chordata; class Mammalia; order Artiodactyla; family Delphinidae; genus Delphinus; species Delphinus delphis. The sequence continues at coordinate 28,919 of NW_027193091.1, forward strand.
GGTTTTCCGCTTTGAGAGAACACGCAGCCTCGGCCCACAACGACAATCCTGCCGTGCAGAGACGTCGGGCCGCTAGTGCTGTTCGGGCAGCTTTGAAGCCAAGCGCACGGCGCCTCCAAACGGGGAGAAAGCGTACTCTCCCATCCGCGTCCCGCTTTCAAGCTGAATGACGCAGCGTGTTTCTCGGAAGGTTCTGCCGAGCTATCTAGTACAAGGGAGAGAGTGCCTGCCTCTGCCGAGAAAGGTTTTGACGTGGGGATTGCTGGACGTGCGGAAGAGCGTTGCCCAGGCCGTGCCAAGTTTAGGCTTTGGTGATTCTGGATGTTCCCAAGGGTCCAGAATTGTCCCTGGGAAAGCTGTCCTTTTTCTCTTTCTCCGGCTGGAAGTAAACATCTGGCAACCGACTGCCGTACGCAGGCGTCCTGGGGGAGCCCCCCCCCCACCCCGGTTTCCTTCGGGACGCACATTGGTGTCTCACCGAAGAGCCCACATTCCCAACTGGGGGCACGCCAGCGTGGAATGTAAGGCTGTTTAGAACGGCGTACCTTGAGGCCGTGTGAAGGCCGTACAAACGAGAGCTTTCGAGCGAACAGGGCAGCGCTTCGCCATCGTCGTCGCACGTTCACGGAGCTTAATCAAACGAAGGCATTTACTTCCTGTGGCTCAAACGCAAGAGAGGAGTTGGAAGGCATCCAGTGCCCTTTGACAGTTGTTACAACGAACGTGAGTGCACGGTGTCTCGTGAAATAAAGCCCTAGCACTGTTGAAGCCCTCCGTTAAGGCATGCTTCTTCGCTCCTAGGGCACTCCGAGGTGTTACTGACGGGGGAAATCTGGACTTTTGCTTGAGGCCGGGGTGGGGCGAGGGGACTCACAGTTCTTGTGCCGGCGAGCTCCCGAGCGCTCCTGCTGAAGCTCCCAGCAAGGAACTGAGAGCAGCAGGCCTCACACGCGTAAACTCAGACTTCTGCTGTCACGAGTAAACTCAGACTTCTTATGGGAGGCCTTCCGGCAGCAAAGAGAAGGTGGGCGCGAGCAGTGTACTTCAGGCAGCTTAGGACCCGCCACTGTCTCGTTTACCACGGAGGGGAATAAGGTTTAGCCAGGGTCGCCCAGCTTCAAACCGGAGCTCCTCTAAGGGATGCTCAGCGGTTTCTGCTTACCTCAAGGAAACACAACGGGAGGAACAGGGCCCTTCCGTGGAGGCCCGTTTGGGCACAGGGACCTCTGCGTGGGAGCTACTGGGTAAGTATGGCAGTCCCTTAGGTAGGCCTCAGTGACCAAGGCTCTCTGGCTCATGCCTAGCTGTGTAAAGAAGTGTGGCAAACGCACGTACTGCTCCTCAGGCTGGGCGCACAGCCTAGCTTTCGCTTCTCTGAGAGTGCTGTCCCGAGTCTCTTCCTGGAGCCAGTCGTCAGCACGGTGCCTTTTGGCACTGCAGTTCTCTTTCAGTCAAGGAGGCCGTTCGACTGGCAAAGGGAGTCTGCGCAGCACTGCTTTCGCGAGGCTCTTTGACGACTGGGGCACTCAACCCAGGCAAGCCAGAGAGCAGTACGTTGCCCTTGCTCTGAATGTGAAGAGCTTCCTCCAGGGGCCTGTTTAGGCTAAGGTTCCTCTAGAAGCCGGGAGCCGCCGTTCCGCCACGGAGAGGAGTCATCCTGCGCAATTGGCGAACGAGCTCCTATCCTGTGTGCCCCCAGGAGCGTCGCAGAGTTAAGGCACTCCGTGGTGGAGTCTGGCCTCATGGAAACCACTGCACACCCAACTCCCCCGACGTGAAACGCTGGAACTTTTACCTTGAGGCCTGAGGTGACCTTTCGTTTGGCCGGAGCGGAACATGTAGTGCCGTGGGAGGAGTTTCTAGCAAGGTATTGCCAGCACGGTTTTCCGCTTTGAGAGAACACGCAGCCTCGGCCCACAACGACAATCCTGCCGTGCAGAGACGTCGGGCCGCTAGTGCTGTTCGGGCAGCTTTGAAGCCAAGCGCACGGCGCCTCCAAACGGGGAGAAAGCGTACTCTCCCATCCGCGTCCCGCTTTCAAGCTGAATGACGCAGCGTGTTTCTCGGAAGGTTCTGCCGAGCTATCTAGTACAAGGGAGAGAGTGCCTGCCTCTGCCGAGAAAGGTTTTGACGTGGGGATTGCTGGACGTGCGGAAGAGCGTTGCCCAGGCCCTGCCAAGTTTAGGCTTTGGTGATTCTGGATGTTCCCAAGGGTCCAGAATTGTCCCTGGGAAAGCTGTCCTTTTTCTCTTTCTCCGGCTGGAAGTAAACATCTGGCAACCGACTGCCGTACGCAGGCGTCCTGGGGGAGCCCCCCCCCACCCCGGTTTCCTTCGGGACGCACATTGGTGTCTCACAGAAGAGCCCACATTCCCAACTGGGGGCACGCCAGCGTGGAATGTAAGGCTGTTTAGAACGGCGTACCTTGAGGCCGTGTGAAGGCCGTACAAACGAGAGCTTTCGAGCGAACAGGGCAGCGCTTCGCCATCGTCGTCGCACGTTCACGGAGCTTAATCAAACGAAGGCATTTACTTCCTGTGGCTCAAACGCAAGAGAGGAGTTGGAAGGCATCCAGTGCCCTTTGACAGTTGTTACAACGAACGTGAGTGCACGGTGTCTCGTGAAATAAAGCCCTAGCACTGTTGAAGCCCTCCGTTAAGGCATGCTTCTTCGCTCCTAGGGCACTCCGAGGTGTTACTGACGGGGGAAATCTGGACTTTTGCTTGAGGCCGGGGTGGGGCGAGGGGACTCACAGTTCTTGTGCCGGCGAGCTCCCGAGCGCTCCTGCTGAAGCTCCCAGCAAGGAACTGAGAGCAGCAGGCCTCACACGCGTAAACTCAGACTTCTGCTGTCACGAGTAAACTCAGACTTCTTATGGGAGGCCTTCCGGCAGCAAAGAGAAGGTGGGCGCGAGCAGTGTACTTCAGGCAGCTTAGGACCCGCCACTGTCTCGTTTACCACGGAGGGGAATAAGGTTTAGCCAGGGTCGCCCAGCTTCAAACCGGAGCTCCTCTAAGGGATGCTCAGCGGTTTCTGCTTACCTCAAGGAAACACAACGGGAGGAACAGGGCCCTTCCGTGGAGGCCCGTTTGGGCACAGGGACCTCTGCGTGGGAGCTACTGGGTAAGTATGGCAGTCCCTTAGGTAGGCCTCAGTGACCAAGGCTCTCTGGCTCATGCCTAGCTGTGTAAAGAAGTGTGGCAAACGCACGTACTGCTCCTCAGGCTGGGCGCACAGCCTAGCTTTCGCTTCTATGAGAGTGCTGTCCCGAGTCTCTTCCTGGAGCCAGTCGTCAGCACGGTGCCTTTTGGCACTGCAGTTCTCTTTCAGTCAAGGAGGCCGTTCGACAGGCAAAGGGAGTCTGCGCAGCACTGCTTTCGCGAGGCTCTTTGACGACTGGGGCACTCAACCCAGGCAAGCCAGAGAGCAGTACGTTGCCCTTGCTCTGAATGTGAAGAGCTTCCTCCAGGGGCCTGTTTAGGCTAAGGTTCCTCTAGAAGCCGGGAGCCGCCGTTCCGCCACGGAGAGGAGTCATCCTGCGCAATTGGCGAACGAGCTCCTATCCTGTGTGCCCCCAGGAGCGTCGCAGAGTTAAGGCACTCCGTGGTGGAGTCTGGCCTCATGGAAACCACTGCACACCCAACTCCCCCGACGTGAAACGCTGGAACTTTTACCTTGAGGCCTGAGGTGACCTTTCGTTTGGCCGGAGCGGAACATGTAGTGCCGTGGGAGGAGTTTCTAGCAAGGTATTGCCAGCACGGTTTTCCGCTTTGAGAGAACACGCAGCCTCGGCCCACAACGACAATCCTGCCGTGCAGAGACGTCGGGCCGCTAGTGCTGTTCGGGCAGCTTTGAAGCCAAGCGCACGGCGCCTCCAAACGGGGAGAAAGCGTACTCTCCCATCCGCGTCCCGCTTTCAAGCTGAATGACGCAGCGTGTTTCTCGGAAGGTTCTGCCGAGCTATCTAGTACAAGGGAGAGAGTGCCTGCCTCTGCCGAGAAAGGTTTTGACGTGGGGATTGCTGGACGTGCGGAAGAGCGTTGCCCAGGCCCTGCCAAGTTTAGGCTTTGGTGATTCTGGATGTTCCCAAGGGTCCAGAATTGTCCCTGGGAAAGCTGTCCTTTTTCTCTTTCTCCGGCTGGAAGTAAACATCTGGCAACCGACTGCCGTACGCAGGCGTCCTGGGGGAGCCCCCCCCCACCCCGGTTTCCTTCGGGACGCACATTGGTGTCTCACCGAAGAGCCCACATTCCCAACTGGGGGCACGCCAGCGTGGAATGTAAGGCTGTTTAGAACGGCGTACCTTGAGGCCGTGTGAAGGCCGTACAAACGAGAGCTTTCGAGCGAACAGGGCAGCGCTTCGCCATCGTCGTCGCACGTTCACGGAGCTTAATCAAACGAAGGCATTTACTTCCTGTGGCTCAAACGCAAGAGAGGAGTTGGAAGGCATCCAGTGCCCTTTGACAGTTGTTACAACGAACGTGAGTGCACGGTGTCTCGTGAAATAAAGCCCTAGCACTGTTGAAGCCCTCCGTTAAGGCATGCTTCTTCGCTCCTAGGGCACTCCGAGGTGTTACTGACGGGGGAAATCTGGACTTTTGCTTGAGGCCGGGGTGGGGCGAGGGGACTCACAGTTCTTGTGCCGGCGAGCTCCCGAGCGCTCCTGCTGAAGCTCCCAGCAAGGAACTGAGAGCAGCAGGCCTCACACGCGTAAACTCAGACTTCTGCTGTCACGAGTAAACTCAGACTTCTTATGGGAGGCCTTCCGGCAGCAAAGAGAAGGTGGGCGCGAGCAGTGTACTTCAGGCAGCTTAGGACCCGCCACTGTCTCGTTTACCACGGAGGGGAATAAGGTTTAGCCAGGGTCGCCCAGCTTCAAACCGGAGCTCCTCTAAGGGATGCTCAGCGGTTTCTGCTTACCTCAAGGAAACACAACGGGAGGAACAGGGCCCTTCCGTGGAGGCCCGTTTGGGCACAGGGACCTCTGCGTGGGAGCTACTGGGTAAGTATGGCAGTCCCTTAGGTAGGCCTCAGTGACCAAGGCTCTCTGGCTCATGCCTAGCTGTGTAAAGAAGTGTGGCAAACGCACGTACTGCTCCTCAGGCTGGGCGCACAGCCTAGCTTTCGCTTCTCTGAGAGTGCTGTCCCGAGTCTCTTCCTGGAGCCAGTCGTCAGCACGGTGCCTTTTGGCACTGCAGTTCTCTTTCAGTCAAGGAGGCCGTTCGACTGGCAAAGGGAGTCTGCGCAGCACTGCTTTCGCGAGGCTCTTTGACGACTGGGGCACTCAACCCAGGCAAGCCAGAGAGCAGTACGTTGCCCTTGCTCTGAATGTGAAGAGCTTCCTCCAGGGGCCTGTTTAGGCTAAGGTTCCTCTAGAAGCCGGGAGCCGCCGTTCCGCCACGGAGAGGAGTCATCCTGCGCAATTGGCGAACGAGCTCCTATCCTGTGTGCCCCCAGGAGCGTCGCAGAGTTAAGGCACTCCGTGGTGGAGTCTGGCCTCATGGAAACCACTGCACACCCAACTCCCCCGACGTGAAACGCTGGAACTTTTACCTTGAGGCCTGAGGTGACCTTTCGTTTGGCCGGAGCGGAACATGTAGTGCCGTGGGAGGAGTTTCTAGCAAGGTATTGCCAGCACGGTTTTCCGCTTTGAGAGAACACGCAGCCTCGGCCCACAACGACAATCCTGCCGTGCAGAGACGTCGGGCCGCTAGTGCTGTTCGGGCAGCTTTGAAGCCAAGCGCACGGCGCCTCCAAACGGGGAGAAAGCGTACTCTCCCATCCGCGTCCCGCTTTCAAGCTGAATGACGCAGCGTGTTTCTCGGAAGGTTCTGCCGAGCTATCTAGTACAAGGGAGAGAGTGCCTGCCTCTGCCGAGAAAGGTTTTGACGTGGGGATTGCTGGACGTGCGGAAGAGCGTTGCCCAGGCCCTGCCAAGTTTAGGCTTTGGTGATTCTGGATGTTCCCAAGGGTCCAGAATTGTCCCTGGGAAAGCTGTCCTTTTTCTCTTTCTCCGGCTGGAAGTAAACATCTGGCAACCGACTGCCGTACGCAGGCGTCCTGGGGGAGCCCCCCCCCACCCCGGTTTCCTTCGGGACGCACATTGGTGTCTCACCGAAGAGCCCACATTCCCAACTGGGGGCACGCCAGCGTGGAATGTAAGGCTGTTTAGAACGGCGTACCTTGAGGCCGTGTGAAGGCCGTACAAACGAGAGCTTTCGAGCGAACAGGGCAGCGCTTCGCCATCGTCGTCGCACGTTCACGGAGCTTAATCAAACGAAGGCATTTACTTCCTGTGGCTCAAACGCAAGAGAGGAGCTGGAAGGCATCCAGTGCCCTTTGACAGTTGTTACAACGAACGTGAGTGCACGGTGTCTCGTGAAATAAAGCCCTAGCACTGTTGAAGCCCTCCGTTAAGGCATGCTTCTTCGCTCCTAGGGCACTCCGAGGTGTTACTGACGGGGGAAATCTGGACTTTTGCTTGAGGCCGGGGTGGGGCGAGGGGACTCACAGTTCTTGTGCCGGCGAGCTCCCGAGCGCTCCTGCTGAAGCTCCCAGCAAGGAACTGAGAGCAGCAGGCCTCACACGCGTAAACTCAGACTTCTGCTGTCACGAGTAAACTCAGACTTCTTATGGGAGGCCTTCCGGCAGCAAAGAGAAGGTGGGCGCGAGCAGTGTACTTCAGGCAGCTTAGGACCCGCCACTGTCTCGTTTACCACGGAGGGGAATAAGGTTTAGCCAGGGTCGCCCAGCTTCAAACCGGAGCTCCTCTAGGGATGCTCAGCGGTTTCTGCTTACCTCAAGGAAACACAACGGGAGGAACAGGGCCCTTCCGTGGAGGCCCGTTTGGGCACAGGGACCTCTGCGTGGGAGCTACTGGGTAAGTATGGCAGTCCCTTAGGTAGGCCTCAGTGACCAAGGCTCTCTGGCTCATGCCTAGCTGTGTAAAGAAGTGTGGCAAACGCACGTACTGCTCCTCAGGCTGGGCGCACAGCCTAGCTTTCGCTTCTCTGAGAGTGCTGTCCCGAGTCTCTTCCTGGAGCCAGTCGTCAGCACGGTGCCTTTTGGCACTGCAGTTCTCTTTCAGTCAAGGAGGCCGTTCGACAGGCAAAGGGAGTCTGCGCAGCACTGCTTTCGCGAGGCTCTTTGACGACTGGGGCACTCAACCCAGGCAAGCCAGAGAGCAGTACGTTGCCCTTGCTCTGAATGTGAAGAGCTTCCTCCAGGGGCCTGTTTAGGCTAAGGTTCCTCTAGAAGCCGGGAGCCGCCGTTCCGCCACGGAGAGGAGTCATCCTGCGCAATTGGCGAACGAGCTCCTATCCTGTGTGCCCCCAGGAGCGTCGCAGAGTTAAGGCACTCCGTGGTGGAGTCTGGCCTCATGGAAACCACTGCACACCCAACTCCCCCGACGTGAAACGCTGGAACTTTTACCTTGAGGCCTGAGGTGACCTTTCGTTTGGCCGGAGCGGAACATGTAGTGCCGTGGGAGGAGTTTCTAGCAAGGTATTGCCAGCACGGTTTTCCGCTTTGAGAGAACACGCAGCCTCGGCCCACAACGACAATCCTGCCGTGCAGAGACGTCGGGCCGCTAGTGCTGTTCGGGCAGCTTTGAAGCCAAGCGCACGGCGCCTCCAAACGGGGAGAAAGCGTACTCTCCCATCCGCGTCCCGCTTTCAAGCTGAATGACGCAGCGTGTTTCTCGGAAGGTTCTGCCGAGCTATCTAGTACAAGGGAGAGAGTGCCTGCCTCTGCCGAGAAAGGTTTTGACGTGGGGATTGCTGGACGTGCGGAAGAGCGTTGCCCAGGCCGTGCCAAGTTTAGGCTTTGGTGATTCTGGATGTTCCCAAGGGTCCAGAATTGTCCCTGGGAAAGCTGTCCTTTTTCTCTTTCTCCGGCTGGAAGTAAACATCTGGCAACCGACTGCCGTACGCAGGCGTCCTGGGGGAGCCCCCCCCCACCCCGGTTTCCTTCGGGACGCACATTGGTGTCTCACCGAAGAGCCCACATTCCCAACTGGGGGCACGCCAGCGTGGAATGTAAGGCTGTTTAGAACGGCGTACCTTGAGGCCGTGTGAAGGCCGTACAAACGAGAGCTTTCGAGCGAACAGGGCAGCGCTTCGCCATCGTCGTCGCACGTTCACGGAGCTTAATCAAACGAAGGCATTTACTTCCTGTGGCTCAAACGCAAGAGAGGAGCTGGAAGGCATCCAGTGCCCTTTGACAGTTGTTACAACGAACGTGAGTGCACGGTGTCTCGTGAAATAAAGCCCTAGCACTGTTGAAGCCCTCCGTTAAGGCATGCTTCTTCGCTCCTAGGGCACTCCGAGGTGTTACTGACGGGGGAAATCTGGACTTTTGCTTGAGGCCGGGGTGGGGCGAGGGGACTCACAGTTCTTGTGCCGGCGAGCTCCCGAGCGCTCCTGCTGAAGCTCCCAGCAAGGAACTGAGAGCAGCAGGCCTCACACGCGTAAACTCAGACTTCTGCTGTCACGAGTAAACTCAGACTTCTTATGGGAGGCCTTCCGGCAGCAAAGAGAAGGTGGGCGCGAGCAGTGTACTTCAGGCAGCTTAGGACCCGCCACTGTCTCGTTTACCACGGAGGGGAATAAGGTTTAGCCAGGGTCGCCCAGCTTCAAACCGGAGCTCCTCTAAGGGATGCTCAGCGGTTTCTGCTTACCTCAAGGAAACACAACGGGAGGAACAGGGCCCTTCCGTGGAGGCCCGTTTGGGCACAGGGACCTCTGCGTGGGAGCTACTGGGTAAGTATGGCAGTCCCTTAGGTAGGCCTCAGTGACCAAGGCTCTCTGGCTCATGCCTAGCTGTGTAAAGAAGTGTGGCAAACGCACGTACTGCTCCTCAGGCTGGGCGCACAGCCTAGCTTTCGCTTCTCTGAGAGTGCTGTCCCGAGTCTCTTCCTGGAGCCAGTCGTCAGCACGGTGCCTTTTGGCACTGCAGTTCTCTTTCAGTCAAGGAGGCCGTTCGACTGGCAAAGGGAGTCTGCGCAGCACTGCTTTCGCGAGGCTCTTTGACGACTGGGGCACTCAACCCAGGCAAGCCAGAGAGCAGTACGTTGCCCTTGCTCTGAATGTGAAGAGCTTCCTCCAGGGGCCTGTTTAGGCTAAGGTTCCTCTAGAAGCCGGGAGCCGCCGTTCCGCCACGGAGAGGAGTCATCCTGCGCAATTGGCGAACGAGCTCCTATCCTGTGTGCCCCCAGGAGCGTCGCAGAGTTAAGGCACTCCGTGGTGGAGTCTGGCCTCATGGAAACCACTGCACACCCAACTCCCCCGACGTGAAACGCTGGAACTTTTACCTTGAGGCCTGAGGTGACCTTTCGTTTGGCCGGAGCGGAACATGTAGTGCCGTGGGAGGAGTTTCTAGCAAGGTATTGCCAGCACGGTTTTCCGCTTTGAGAGAACACGCAGCCTCGGCCCACAACGACAATCCTGCCGTGCAGAGACGTCGGGCCGCTAGTGCTGTTCGGGCAGCTTTGAAGCCAAGCGCACGGCGCCTCCAAACGGGGAGAAAGCGTACTCTCCCATCCGCGTCCCGCTTTCAAGCTGAATGACGCAGCGTGTTTCTCGGAAGGTTCTGCCGAGCTATCTAGTACAAGGGAGAGAGTGCCTGCCTCTGCCGAGAAAGGTTTTGACGTGGGGATTGCTGGACGTGCGGAAGAGCGTTGCCCAGGCCCTGCCAAGTTTAGGCTTTGGTGATTCTGGATGTTCCCAAGGGTCCAGAATTGTCCCTGGGAAAGCTGTCCTTTTTCTCTTTCTCCGGCTGGAAGTAAACATCTGGCAACCGACTGCCGTACGCAGGCGTCCTGGGGGAGCCCCCCCCCACCCCGGTTTCCTTCGGGACGCACATTGGTGTCTCACCGAAGAGCCCACATTCCCAACTGGGGGCACGCCAGCGTGGAATGTAAGGCTGTTTAGAACGGCGTACCTTGAGGCCGTGTGAAGGCCGTACAAACGAGAGCTTTCGAGCGAACAGGGCAGCGCTTCGCCATCGTCGTCGCACGTTCACGGAGCTTAATCAAACGAAGGCATTTACTTCCTGTGGCTCAAACGCAAGAGAGGAGTTGGAAGGCATCCAGTGCCCTTTGACAGTTGTTACAACGAACGTGAGTGCACGGTGTCTCGTGAAATAAAGCCCTAGCACTGTTGAAGCCCTCCGTTAAGGCATGCTTCTTCGCTCCTAGGGCACTCCGAGGTGTTACTGACGGGGGAAATCTGGACTTTTGCTTGAGGCCGGGGTGGGGCGAGGGGACTCACAGTTCTTGTGCCGGCGAGCTCCCGAGCGCTCCTGCTGAAGCTCCCAGCAAGGAACTGAGAGCAGCAGGCCTCACACGCGTAAACTCAGACTTCTGCTGTCACGAGTAAACTCAGACTTCTTATGGGAGGCCTTCCGGCAGCAAAGAGAAGGTGGGCGCGAGCAGTGTACTTCAGGCAGCTTAGGACCCGCCACTGTCTCGTTTACCACGGAGGGGAATAAGGTTTAGCCAGGGTCGCCCAGCTTCAAACCGGAGCTCCTCTAAGGGATGCTCAGCGGTTTCTGCTTACCTCAAGGAAACACAACGGGAGGAACAGGGCCCTTCCGTGGAGGCCCGTTTGGGCACAGGGACCTCTGCGTGGGAGCTACTGGGTAAGTATGGCAGTCCCTTAGGTAGGCCTCAGTGACCAAGGCTCTCTGGCTCATGCCTAGCTGTGTAAAGAAGTGTGGCAAACGCACGTACTGCTCCTCAGGCTGGGCGCACAGCCTAGCTTTCGCTTCTATGAGAGTGCTGTCCCGAGTCTCTTCCTGGAGCCAGTCGTCAGCACGGTGCCTTTTGGCACTGCAGTTCTCTTTCAGTCAAGGAGGCCGTTCGACTGGCAAAGGGAGTCTGCGCAGCACTGCTTTCGCGAGGCTCTTTGACGACTGGGGCACTCAACCCAGGCAAGCCAGAGAGCAGTACGTTGCCCTTGCTCTGAATGTGAAGAGCTTCCTCCAGGGGCCTGTTTAGGCTAAGGTTCCTCTAGAAGCCGGGAGCCGCCGTTCCGCCACGGAGAGGAGTCATCCTGCGCAATTGGCGAACGAGCTCCTATCCTGTGTGCCCCCAGGAGCGTCGCAGAGTTAAGGCACTCCGTGGTGGAGTCTGGCCTCATGGAAACCACTGCACACCCAACTGCCCCGACGTGAAACGCTGGAACTTTTACCTTGAGGCCTGAGGTGACCTTTCGTTTGGCCGGAGCGGAACATGTAGTGCCGTGGGAGGAGTTTCTAGCAAGGTATTGCCAGCACGGTTTTCCGCTTTGAGAGAACACGCAGCCTCGGCCCACAACGACAATCCTGCCGTGCAGAGACGTCGGGCCGCTAGTGCTGTTCGGGCAGCTTTGAAGCCAAGCGCACGGCGCCTCCAAACGGGGAGAAAGCGTACTCTCCCATCCGCGTCCCGCTTTCAAGCTGAATGACGCAGCGTGTTTCTCGGAAGGTTCTGCCGAGCTATCTAGTACAAGGGAGAGAGTGCCTGCCTCTGCCGAGAAAGGTTTTGACGTGGGGATTGCTGGACGTGCGGAAGAGCGTTGCCCAGGCCGTGCCAAGTTTAGGCTTTGGTGATTCTGGATGTTCCCAAGGGTCCAGAATTGTCCCTGGGAAAGCTGTCCTTTTTCTCTTTCTCCGGCTGGAAGTAAACATCTGGCAACCGACTGCCGTACGCAGGCGTCCTGGGGGAGCCCCCCCCCACCCCGGTTTCCTTCGGGACGCACATTGGTGTCTCACAGAAGAGCCCACATTCCCAACTGGGGGCACGCCAGCGTGGAATGTAAGGCTGTTTAGAACGGCGTACCTTGAGGCCGTGTGAAGGCCGTACAAACGAGAGCTTTCGAGCGAACAGGGCAGCGCTTCGCCATCGTCGTCGCACGTTCACGGAGCTTAATCAAACGAAGGCATTTACTTCCTGTGGCTCAAACGCAAGAGAGGAGTTGGAAGGCATCCAGTGCCCTTTGACAGTTGTTACAACGAACGTGAGTGCACGGTGTCTCGTGAAATAAAGCCCTAGCACTGTTGAAGCCCTCCGTTAAGGCATGCTTCTTCGCTCCTAGGGCACTCCGAGGTGTTACTGACGGGGGAAATCTGGACTTTTGCTTGAGGCCGGGGTGGGGCGAGGGGACTCACAGTTCTTGTGCCGGCGAGCTCCCGAGCGCTCCTGCTGAAGCTCCCAGCAAGGAACTGAGAGCAGCAGGCCTCACACGCGTAAACTCAGACTTCTGCTGTCACGAGTAAACTCAGACTTCTTATGGGAGGCCTTCCGGCAGCAAAGAGAAGGTGGGCGCGAGCAGTGTACTTCAGGCAGCTTAGGACCCGCCACTGTCTCGTTTACCACGGAGGGGAATAAGGTTTAGCCAGGGTCGCCCAGCTTCAAACCGGAGCTCCTCTAAGGGATGCTCAGCGGTTTCTGCTTACCTCAAGGAAACACAACGGGAGGAACAGGGCCCTTCCGTGGAGGCCCGTTTGGGCACAGGGACCTCTGCGTGGGAGCTACTGGGTAAGTATGGCAGTCCCTTAGGTAGGCCTCAGTGACCAAGGCTCTCTGGCTCATGCCTAGCTGTGTAAAGAAGTGTGGCAAACGCACGTACTGCTCCTCAGGCTGGGCGCACAGCCTAGCTTTCGCTTCTCTGAGAGTGCTGTCCCGAGTCTCTTCCTGGAGCCAGTCGTCAGCACGGTGCCTTTTGGCACTGCAGTTCTCTTTCAGTCAAGGAGGCCGTTCGACTGGCAAAGGGAGTCTGCGCAGCACTGCTTTCGCGAGGCTCTTTGACGACTGGGGCACTCAACCCAGGCAAGCCAGAGAGCAGTACGTTGCCCTTGCTCTGAATGTGAAGAGCTTCCTCCAGGGGCCTGTTTAGGCTAAGGTTCCTCTAGAAGCCGGGAGCCGCCGTTCCGCCACGGAGAGGAGTCATCCTGCGCAATTGGCGAACGAGCTCCTATCCTGTGTGCCCCCAGGAGCGTCGCAGAGTTAAGGCACTCCGTGGTGGAGTCTGGCCTCATGGAAACCACTGCACACCCAACTCCCCCGACGTGAAACGCTGGAACTTTTACCTTGAGGCCTGAGGTGACCTTTCGTTTGGCCGGAGCGGAACATGTAGTGCCGTGGGAGGAGTTTCTAGCAAGGTATTGCCAGCACGGTTTTCCGCTTTGAGAGAACACGCAGCCTCGGCCCACAACGACAATCCTGCCGTGCAGAGACGTCGGGCCGCTAGTGCTGTTCGGGCAGCTTTGAAGCCAAGCGCACGGCGCCTCCAAACGGGGAGAAAGCGTACTCTCCCATCCGCGTCCCGCTTTCAAGCTGAATGACGCAGCGTGTTTCTCGGAAGGTTCTGCCGAGCTATCTAGTACAAGGGAGAGAGTGCCTGCCTCTGCCGAGAAAGGTTTTGACGTGGGGATTGCTGGACGTGCGGAAGAGCGTTGCCCAGGCCGTGCCAAGTTTAGGCTTTGGTGATTCTGGATGTTCCCAAGGGTCCAGAATTGTCCCTGGGAAAGCTGTCCTTTTTCTCTTTCTCCGGCTGGAAGTAAACATCTGGCAACCGACTGCCGTACGCAGGCGTCCTGGGGGAGCCCCCCCCCACCCCGGTTTCCTTCGGGACGCACATTGGTGTCTCACAGAAGAGCCCACATTCCCAACTGGGGGCACGCCAGCGTGGAATGTAAGGCTGTTTAGAACGGCGTACCTTGAGGCCGTGTGAAGGCCGTACAAACGACAGCTTTCGAGCGAACAGGGCAGCGCTTCGCCATCGTCGTCGCACGTTCACGGAGCTTAATCAAACGAAGGCATTTACTTCCTGTGGCTCAAACGCAAGAGAGGAGCTGGAAGGCATCCAGTGCCCTTTGACAGTTGTTACAACGAACGTGAGTGCACGGTGTCTCGTGAAATAAAGCCCTAGCACTGTTGAAGCCCTCCGTTAAGGCATGCTTCTTCGCTCCTAGGGCACTCCGAGGTGTTACTGACGGGGGAAATCTGGACTTTTGCTTGAGGCCGGGGTGGGGCGAGGGGACTCACAGTTCTTGTGCCGGCGAGCTCCCGAGCGCTCCTGCTGAAGCTCCCAGCAAGGAACTGAGAGCAGCAGGCCTCACACGCGTAAACTCAGACTTCTGCTGTCACGAGTAAACTCAGACTTCTTATGGGAGGCCTTCCGGCAGCAAAGAGAAGGTGGGCGCGAGCAGTGTACTTCAGGCAGCTTAGGACCCGCCACTGTCTCGTTTACCACGGAGGGGAATAAGGTTTAGCCAGGGTCGCCCAGCTTCAAACCGGAGCTCCTCTAGGGATGCTCAGCGGTTTCTGCTTACCTCAAGGAAACACAACGGGAGGAACAGGGCCCTTCCGTGGAGGCCCGTTTGGGCACAGGGACCTCTGCGTGGGAGCTACTGGGTAAGTATGGCAGTCCCTTAGGTAGGCCTCAGTGACCAAGGCTCTCTGGCTCATGCCTAGCTGTGTAAAGAAGTGTGGCAAACGCACGTACTGCTCCTCAGGCTGGGCGCACAGCCTAGCTTTCGCTTCTATGAGAGTGCTGTCCCGAGTCTCTTCCTGGAGCCAGTCGTCAGCACGGTGCCTTTTGGCACTGCAGTTCTCTTTCAGTCAAGGAGGCCGTTCGACAGGCAAAGGGAGTCTGCGCAGCACTGCTTTCGCGAGGCTCTTTGACGACTGGGGCACTCAACCCAGGCAAGCCAGAGAGCAGTACGTTGCCCTTGCTCTGAATGTGAAGAGCTTCCTCCAGGGGCCTGTTTAGGCTAAGGTTCCTCTAGAAGCCGGGAGCCGCCGTTCCGCCACGGAGAGGAGTCATCCTGCGCAATTGGCGAACGAGCTCCTATCCTGTGTGCCCCCAGGAGCGTCGCAGAGTTAAGGCACTCCGTGGTGGAGTCTGGCCTCATGGAAACCACTGCACACCCAACTGCCCCGACGTGAAACGCTGGAACTTACCTTGAGGCCTGAGGTGACCTTTCGTTTGGCCGGAGCGGAACATGTAGTGCCGTGGGAGGAGTTTCTAGCAAGGTATTGCCAGCACGGTTTTCCGCTTTGAGAGAACACGCAGCCTCGGCCCACAACGACAATCCTGCCGTGCAGAGACGTCGGGCCGCTAGTGCTGTTCGGGCAGCTTTGAAGCCAAGCGCACGGCGCCTCCAAACGGGGAGAAAGCGTACTCTCCCATCCGCGTCCCGCTTTCAAGCTGAATGACGCAGCGTGTTTCTCGGAAGGTTCTGCCGAGCTATCTAGTACAAGGGAGAGAGTGCCTGCCTCTGCCGAGAAAGGTTTTGACGTGGGGATTGCTGGACGTGCGGAAGAGCGTTGCCCAGGCCGTGCCAAGTTTAGGCTTTGGTGATTCTGGATGTTCCCAAGGGTCCAGAATTGTCCCTGGGAAAGCTGTCCTTTTTCTCTTTCTCCGGCTGGAAGTAAACATCTGGCAACCGACTGCCGTACGCAGGCGTCCTGGGGGAGCCCCCCCCCACCCCGGTTTCCTTCGGGACGCACATTGGTGTCTCACAGAAGAGCCCACATTCCCAACTGGGGGCACGCCAGCGTGGAATGTAAGGCTGTTTAGAACGGCGTACCTTGAGGCCGTGTGAAGGCCGTACAAACGAGAGCTTTCGAGCGAACAGGGCAGCGCTTCGCCATCGTCGTCGCACGTTCACGGAGCTTAATCAAACGAAGGCATTTACTTCCTGTGGCTCAAACGCAAGAGAGGAGTTGGAAGGCATCCAGTGCCCTTTGACAGTTGTTACAACGAACGTGAGTGCACGGTGTCTCGTGAAATAAAGCCCTAGCACTGTTGAAGCCCTCCGTTAAGGCATGCTTCTTCGCTCCTAGGGCACTCCGAGGTGTTACTGACGGGGGAAATCTGGACTTTTGCTTGAGGCCGGGGTGGGGCGAGGGGACTCACAGTTCTTGTGCCGGCGAGCTCCCGAGCGCTCCTGCTGAAGCTCCCAGCAAGGAACTGAGAGCAGCAGGCCTCACACGCGTAAACTCAGACTTCTGCTGTCACGAGTAAACTCAGACTTCTTATGGGAGGCCTTCCGGCAGCAAAGAGAAGGTGGGCGCGAGCAGTGTACTTCAGGCAGCTTAGGACCCGCCACTGTCTCGTTTACCACGGAGGGGAATAAGGTTTAGCCAGGGTCGCCCAGCTTCAAACCGGAGCTCCTCTAAGGGATGCTCAGCGGTTTCTGCTTACCTCAAGGAAACACAACGGGAGGAACAGGGCCCTTCCGTGGAGGCCCGTTTGGGCACAGGGACCTCTGCGTGGGAGCTACTGGGTAAGTATGGCAGTCCCTTAGGTAGGCCTCAGTGACCAAGGCTCTCTGGCTCATGCCTAGCTGTGTAAAGAAGTGTGGCAAACGCACGTACTGCTCCTCAGGCTGGGCGCACAGCCTAGCTTTCGCTTCTCTGAGAGTGCTGTCCCGAGTCTCTTCCTGGAGCCAGTCGTCAGCACGGTGCCTTTTGGCACTGCAGTTCTCTTTCAGTCAAGGAGGCCGTTCGACTGGCAAAGGGAGTCTGCGCAGCACTGCTTTCGCGAGGCTCTTTGACGACTGGGGCACTCAACCCAGGCAAGCCAGAGAGCAGTACGTTGCCCTTGCTCTGAATGTGAAGAGCTTCCTCCAGGGGCCTGTTTAGGCTAAGGTTCCTCTAGAAGCCGGGAGCCGCCGTTCCGCCACGGAGAGGAGTCATCCTGCGCAATTGGCGAACGAGCTCCTATCCTGTGTGCCCCCAGGAGCGTCGCAGAGTTAAGGCACTCCGTGGTGGAGTCTGGCCTCATGGAAACCACTGCACACCCAACTCCCCCGACGTGAAACGCTGGAACTTTTACCTTGAGGCCTGAGGTGACCTTTCGTTTGGCCGGAGCGGAACATGTAGTGCCGTGGGAGGAGTTTCTAGCAAGGTATTGCCAGCACGGTTTTCCGCTTTGAGAGAACACGCAGCCTCGGCCCACAACGACAATCCTGCCGTGCAGAGACGTCGGGCCGCTAGTGCTGTTCGGGCAGCTTTGAAGCCAAGCGCACGGCGCCTCCAAACGGGGAGAAAGCGTACTCTCCCATCCGCGTCCCGCTTTCAAGCTGAATGACGCAGCGTGTTTCTCGGAAGGTTCTGCCGAGCTATCTAGTACAAGGGAGAGAGTGCCTGCCTCTGCCGAGAAAGGTTTTGACGTGGGGATTGCTGGACGTGCGGAAGAGCGTTGCCCAGGCCGTGCCAAGTTTAGGCTTTGGTGATTCTGGATGTTCCCAAGGGTCCAGAATTGTCCCTGGGAAAGCTGTCCTTTTTCTCTTTCTCCGGCTGGAAGTAAACATCTGGCAACCGACTGCCGTACGCAGGCGTCCTGGGGGAGCCCCCCCCCACCCCGGTTTCCTTCGGGACGCACATTGGTGTCTCACAGAAGAGCCCACATTCCCAACTGGGGGCACGCCAGCGTGGAATGTAAGGCTGTTTAGAACGGCGTACCTTGAGGCCGTGTGAAGGCCGTACAAACGAGAGCTTTCGAGCGAACAGGGCAGCGCTTCGCCATCGTCGTCGCACGTTCACGGAGCTTAATCAAACGAAGGCATTTACTTCCTGTGGCTCAAACGCAAGAGAGGAGTTGGAAGGCATCCAGTGCCCTTTGACAGTTGTTACAACGAACGTGAGTGCACGGTGTCTCGTGAAATAAAGCCCTAGCACTGTTGAAGCCCTCCGTTAAGGCATGCTTCTTCGCTCCTAGGGCACTCCGAGGTGTTACTGACGGGGGAAATCTGGACTTTTGCTTGAGGCCGGGGTGGGGCGAGGGGACTCACAGTTCTTGTGCCGGCGAGCTCCCGAGCGCTCCTGCTGAAGCTCCCAGCAAGGAACTGAGAGCAGCAGGCCTCACACGCGTAAACTCAGACTTCTGCTGTCACGAGTAAACTCAGACTTCTTATGGGAGGCCTTCCGGCAGCAAAGAGAAGGTGGGCGCGAGCAGTGTACTTCAGGCAGCTTAGGACCCGCCACTGTCTCGTTTACCACGGAGGGGAATAAGGTTTAGCCAGGGTCGCCCAGCTTCAAACCGGAGCTCCTCTAAGGGATGCTCAGCGGTTTCTGCTTACCTCAAGGAAACACAACGGGAGGAACAGGGCCCTTCCGTGGAGGCCCGTTTGGGCACAGGGACCTCTGCGTGGGAGCTACTGGGTAAGTATGGCAGTCCCTTAGGTAGGCCTCAGTGACCAAGGCTCTCTGGCTCATGCCTAGCTGTGTAAAGAAGTGTGGCAAACGCACGTACTGCTCCTCAGGCTGGGCGCACAGCCTAGCTTTCGCTTCTCTGAGAGTGCTGTCCCGAGTCTCTTCCTGGAGCCAGTCGTCAGCACGGTGCCTTTTGGCACTGCAGTTCTCTTTCAGTCAAGGAGGCCGTTCGACTGGCAAAGGGAGTCTGCGCAGCACTGCTTTCGCGAGGCTCTTTGACGACTGGGGCACTCAACCCAGGCAAGCCAGAGAGCAGTACGTTGCCCTTGCTCTGAATGTGAAGAGCTTCCTCCAGGGGCCTGTTTAGGCTAAGGTTCCTCTAGAAGCCGGGAGCCGCCGTTCCGCCACGGAGAGGAGTCATCCTGCGCAATTGGCGAACGAGCTCCTATCCTGTGTGCCCCCAGGAGCGTCGCAGAGTTAAGGCACTCCGTGGTGGAGTCTGGCCTCATGGAAACCACTGCACACCCAACTGCCCCGACGTGAAACGCTGGAACTTTTACCTTGAGGCCTGAGGTGACCTTTCGTTTGGCCGGAGCGGAACATGTAGTGCCGTGGGAGGAGTTTCTAGCAAGGTATTGCCAGCACGGTTTTCCGCTTTGAGAGAACACGCAGCCTCGGCCCACAACGACAATCCTGCCGTGCAGAGACGTCGGGCCGCTAGTGCTGTTCGGGCAGCTTTGAAGCCAAGCGCACGGCGCCTCCAAACGGGGAGAAAGCGTACTCTCCCATCCGCGTCCCGCTTTCAAGCTGAATGACGCAGCGTGTTTCTCGGAAGGTTCTGCCGAGCTATCTAGTACAAGGGAGAGAGTGCCTGCCTCTGCCGAGAAAGGTTTTGACGTGGGGATTGCTGGACGTGCGGAAGAGCGTTGCCCAGGCCGTGCCAAGTTTAGGCTTTGGTGATTCTGGATGTTCCCAAGGGTCCAGAATTGTCCCTGGGAAAGCTGTCCTTTTTCTCTTTCTCCGGCTGGAAGTAAACATCTGGCAACCGACTGCCGTACGCAGGCGTCCTGGGGGAGCCCCCCCCCACCCCGGTTTCCTTCGGGACGCACATTGGTGTCTCACAGAAGAGCCCACATTCCCAACTGGGGGCACGCCAGCGTGGAATGTAAGGCTGTTTAGAACGGCGTACCTTGAGGCCGTGTGAAGGCCGTACAAACGAGAGCTTTCGAGCGAACAGGGCAGCGCTTCGCCATCGTCGTCGCACGTTCACGGAGCTTAATCAAACGAAGGCATTTACTTCCTGTGGCTCAAACGCAAGAGAGGAGTTGGAAGGCATCCAGTGCCCTTTGACAGTTGTTACAACGAACGTGAGTGCACGGTGTCTCGTGAAATAAAGCCCTAGCACTGTTGAAGCCCTCCGTTAAGGCATGCTTCTTCGCTCCTAGGGCACTCCGAGGTGTTACTGACGGGGGAAATCTGGACTTTTGCTTGAGGCCGGGGTGGGGCGAGGGGACTCACAGTTCTTGTGCCGGCGAGCTCCCGAGCGCTCCTGCTGAAGCTCCCAGCAAGGAACTGAGAGCAGCAGGCCTCACACGCGTAAACTCAGACTTCTGCTGTCACGAGTAAACTCAGACTTCTTATGGGAGGCCTTCCGGCAGCAAAGAGAAGGTGGGCGCGAGCAGTGTACTTCAGGCAGCTTAGGACCCGCCACTGTCTCGTTTACCACGGAGGGGAATAAGGTTTAGCCAGGGTCGCCCAGCTTCAAACCGGAGCTCCTCTAAGGGATGCTCAGCGGTTTCTGCTTACCTCAAGGAAACACAACGGGAGGAACAGGGCCCTTCCGTGGAGGCCCGTTTGGGCACAGGGACCTCTGCGTGGGAGCTACTGGGTAAGTATGGCAGTCCCTTAGGTAGGCCTCAGTGACCAAGGCTCTCTGGCTCATGCCTAGCTGTGTAAAGAAGTGTGGCAAACGCACGTACTGCTCCTCAGGCTGGGCGCACAGCCTAGCTTTCGCTTCTCTGAGAGTGCTGTCCCGAGTCTCTTCCTGGAGCCAGTCGTCAGCACGGTGCCTTTTGGCACTGCAGTTCTCTTTCAGTCAAGGAGGCCGTTCGACTGGCAAAGGGAGTCTGCGCAGCACTGCTTTCGCGAGGCTCTTTGACGACTGGGGCACTCAACCCAGGCAAGCCAGAGAGCAGTACGTTGCCCTTGCTCTGAATGTGAAGAGCTTCCTCCAGGGGCCTGTTTAGGCTAAGGTTCCTCTAGAAGCCGGGAGCCGCCGTTCCGCCACGGAGAGGAGTCATCCTGCGCAATTGGCGAACGAGCTCCTATCCTGTGTGCCCCCAGGAGCGTCGCAGAGTTAAGGCACTCCGTGGTGGAGTCTGGCCTCATGGAAACCACTGCACACCCAACTCCCCCGACGTGAAACGCTGGAACTTTTACCTTGAGGCCTGAGGTGACCTTTCGTTTGGCCGGAGCGGAACATGTAGTGCCGTGGGAGGAGTTTCTAGCAAGGTATTGCCAGCACGGTTTTCCGCTTTGAGAGAACACGCAGCCTCGGCCCACAACGACAATCCTGCCGTGCAGAGACGTCGGGCCGCTAGTGCTGTTCGGGCAGCTTTGAAGCCAAGCGCACGGCGCCTCCAAACGGGGAGAAAGCGTACTCTCCCATCCGCGTCCCGCTTTCAAGCTGAATGACGCAGCGTGTTTCTCGGAAGGTTCTGCCGAGCTATCTAGTACAAGGGAGAGAGTGCCTGCCTCTGCCGAGAAAGGTTTTGACGTGGGGATTGCTGGACGTGCGGAAGAGCGTTGCCCAGGCCGTGCCAAGTTTAGGCTTTGGTGATTCTGGATGTTCCCAAGGGTCCAGAATTGTCCCTGGGAAAGCTGTCCTTTTTCTCTTTCTCCGGCTGGAAGTAAACATCTGGCAACCGACTGCCGTACGCAGGCGTCCTGGGGGAGCCCCCCCCCACCCCGGTTTCCTTCGGGACGCACATTGGTGTCTCACCGAAGAGCCCACATTCCCAACTGGGGGCACGCCAGCGTGGAATGTAAGGCTGTTTAGAACGGCGTACCTTGAGGCCGTGTGAAGGCCGTACAAACGAGAGCTTTCGAGCGAACAGGGCAGCGCTTCGCCATCGTCGTCGCACGTTCACGGAGCTTAATCAAACGAAGGCATTTACTTCCTGTGGCTCAAACGCAAGAGAGGAGTTGGAAGGCATCCAATGCCCTTTGACAGTTGTTACAACGAACGTGAGTGCACGGTGTCTCGTGAAATAAAGCCCTAGCACTGTTGAAGCCCTCCGTTAAGGCATGCTTCTTCGCTCCTAGGGCACTCCGAGGTGTTACTGACGGGGGAAATCTGGACTTTTGCTTGAGGCCGGGGTGGGGCGAGGGGACTCACAGTTCTTGTGCCGGCGAGCTCCCGAGCGCTCCTGCTGAAGCTCCCAGCAAGGAACTGAGAGCAGCAGGCCTCACACGCGTAAACTCAGACTTCTGCTGTCACGAGTAAACTCAGACTTCTTATGGGAGGCCTTCCGGCAGCAAAGAGAAGGTGGGCGCGAGCAGTGTACTTCAGGCAGCTTAGGACCCGCCACTGTCTCGTTTACCACGGAGGGGAATAAGGTTTAGCCAGGGTCGCCCAGCTTCAAACCGGAGCTCCTCTAGGGATGCTCAGCGGTTTCTGCTTACCTCAAGGAAACACAACGGGAGGAACAGGGCCCTTCCGTGGAGGCCCGTTTGGGCACAGGGACCTCTGCGTGGGAGCTACTGGGTAAGTATGGCAGTCCCTTAGGTAGGCCTCAGTGACCAAGGCTCTCTGGCTCATGCCTAGCTGTGTAAAGAAGTGTGGCAAACGCACGTACTGCTCCTCAGGCTGGGCGCACAGCCTAGCTTTCGCTTCTATGAGAGTGCTGTCCCGAGTCTCTTCCTGGAGCCAGTCGTCAGCACGGTGCCTTTTGGCACTGCAGTTCTCTTTCAGTCAAGGAGGCCGTTCGACTGGCAAAGGGAGTCTGCGCAGCACTGCTTTCGCGAGGCTCTTTGACGACTGGGGCACTCAACCCAGGCAAGCCAGAGAGCAGTACGTTGCCCTTGCTCTGAATGTGAAGAGCTTCCTCCAGGGGCCTGTTTAGGCTAAGGTTCCTCTAGAAGCCGGGAGCCGCCGTTCCGCCACGGAGAGGAGTCATCCTGCGCAATTGGCGAACGAGCTCCTATCCTGTGTGCCCCCAGGAGCGTCGCAGAGTTAAGGCACTCCGTGGTGGAGTCTGGCCTCATGGAAACCACTGCACACCCAACTCCCCCGACGTGAAACGCTGGAACTTTTACCTTGAGGCCTGAGGTGACCTTTCGTTTGGCCGGAGCGGAACATGTAGTGCCGTGGGAGGAGTTTCTAGCAAGGTATTGCCAGCACGGTTTTCCGCTTTGAGAGAACACGCAGCCTCGGCCCACAACGACAATCCTGCCGTGCAGAGACGTCGGGCCGCTAGTGCTGTTCGGGCAGCTTTGAAGCCAAGCGCACGGCGCCTCCAAACGGGGAGAAAGCGTACTCTCCCATCCGCGTCCCGCTTTCAAGCTGAATGACGCAGCGTGTTTCTCGGAAGGTTCTGCCGAGCTATCTAGTACAAGGGAGAGAGTGCCTGCCTCTGCCGAGAAAGGTTTTGACGTGGGGATTGCTGGACGTGCGGAAGAGCGTTGCCCAGGCCGT
Organism: Delphinus delphis; assembly: GCF_949987515.2. Classification (NCBI taxonomy): domain Eukaryota; kingdom Metazoa; phylum Chordata; class Mammalia; order Artiodactyla; family Delphinidae; genus Delphinus; species Delphinus delphis. The sequence continues at coordinate 51,757 of NW_027193091.1, forward strand.
GCCAAGTTTAGGCTTTGGTGATTCTGGATGTTCCCAAGGGTCCAGAATTGTCCCTGGGAAAGCTGTCCTTTTTCTCTTTCTCCGGCTGGAAGTAAACATCTGGCAACCGACTGCCGTACGCAGGCGTCCTGGGGGAGCCCCCCCCCACCCCGGTTTCCTTCGGGACGCACATTGGTGTCTCACCGAAGAGCCCACATTCCCAACTGGGGGCACGCCAGCGTGGAATGTAAGGCTGTTTAGAACGGCGTACCTTGAGGCCGTGTGAAGGCCGTACAAACGAGAGCTTTCGAGCGAACAGGGCAGCGCTTCGCCATCGTCGTCGCACGTTCACGGAGCTTAATCAAACGAAGGCATTTACTTCCTGTGGCTCAAACGCAAGAGAGGAGTTGGAAGGCATCCAGTGCCCTTTGACAGTTGTTACAACGAACGTGAGTGCACGGTGTCTCGTGAAATAAAGCCCTAGCACTGTTGAAGCCCTCCGTTAAGGCATGCTTCTTCGCTCCTAGGGCACTCCGAGGTGTTACTGACGGGGGAAATCTGGACTTTTGCTTGAGGCCGGGGTGGGGCGAGGGGACTCACAGTTCTTGTGCCGGCGAGCTCCCGAGCGCTCCTGCTGAAGCTCCCAGCAAGGAACTGAGAGCAGCAGGCCTCACACGCGTAAACTCAGACTTCTGCTGTCACGAGTAAACTCAGACTTCTTATGGGAGGCCTTCCGGCAGCAAAGAGAAGGTGGGCGCGAGCAGTGTACTTCAGGCAGCTTAGGACCCGCCACTGTCTCGTTTACCACGGAGGGGAATAAGGTTTAGCCAGGGTCGCCCAGCTTCAAACCGGAGCTCCTCTAGGGATGCTCAGCGGTTTCTGCTTACCTCAAGGAAACACAACGGGAGGAACAGGGCCCTTCTGTGGAGGCCCGTTTGGGCACAGGGACCTCTGCGTGGGAGCTACTGGGTAAGTATGGCAGTCCCTTAGGTAGGCCTCAGTGACCAAGGCTCTCTGGCTCATGCCTAGCTGTGTAAAGAAGTGTGGCAAACGCACGTACTGCTCCTCAGGCTGGGCGCACAGCCTAGCTTTCGCTTCTCTGAGAGTGCTGTCCCGAGTCTCTTCCTGGAGCCAGTCGTCAGCACGGTGCCTTTTGGCACTGCAGTTCTCTTTCAGTCAAGGAGGCCGTTCGACTGGCAAAGGGAGTCTGCGCAGCACTGCTTTCGCGAGGCTCTTTGACGACTGGGGCACTCAACCCAGGCAAGCCAGAGAGCAGTACGTTGCCCTTGCTCTGAATGTGAAGAGCTTCCTCCAGGGGCCTGTTTAGGCTAAGGTTCCTCTAGAAGCCGGGAGCCGCCGTTCCGCCACGGAGAGGAGTCATCCTGCGCAATTGGCGAACGAGCTCCTATCCTGTGTGCCCCCAGGAGCGTCGCAGAGTTAAGGCACTCCGTGGTGGAGTCTGGCCTCATGGAAACCACTGCACACCCAACTGCCCCGACGTGAAACGCTGGAACTTTTACCTTGAGGCCTGAGGTGACCTTTCGTTTGGCCGGAGCGGAACATGTAGTGCCGTGGGAGGAGTTTCTAGCAAGGTATTGCCAGCACGGTTTTCCGCTTTGAGAGAACACGCAGCCTCGGCCCACAACGACAATCCTGCCGTGCAGAGACGTCGGGCCGCTAGTGCTGTTCGGGCAGCTTTGAAGCCAAGCGCACGGCGCCTCCAAACGGGGAGAAAGCGTACTCTCCCATCCGCGTCCCGCTTTCAAGCTGAATGACGCAGCGTGTTTCTCGGAAGGTTCTGCCGAGCTATCTAGTACAAGGGAGAGAGTGCCTGCCTCTGCCGAGAAAGGTTTTGACGTGGGGATTGCTGGACGTGCGGAAGAGCGTTGCCCAGGCCGTGCCAAGTTTAGGCTTTGGTGATTCTGGATGTTCCCAAGGGTCCAGAATTGTCCCTGGGAAAGCTGTCCTTTTTCTCTTTCTCCGGCTGGAAGTAAACATCTGGCAACCGACTGCCGTACGCAGGCGTCCTGGGGGAGCCCCCCCCCACCCCGGTTTCCTTCGGGACGCACATTGGTGTCTCACCGAAGAGCCCACATTCCCAACTGGGGGCACGCCAGCGTGGAATGTAAGGCTGTTTAGAACGGCGTACCTTGAGGCCGTGTGAAGGCCGTACAAACGAGAGCTTTCGAGCGAACAGGGCAGCGCTTCGCCATCGTCGTCGCACGTTCACGGAGCTTAATCAAACGAAGGCATTTACTTCCTGTGGCTCAAACGCAAGAGAGGAGTTGGAAGGCATCCAGTGCCCTTTGACAGTTGTTACAACGAACGTGAGTGCACGGTGTCTCGTGAAATAAAGCCCTAGCACTGTTGAAGCCCTCCGTTAAGGCATGCTTCTTCGCTCCTAGGGCACTCCGAGGTGTTACTGACGGGGGAAATCTGGACTTTTGCTTGAGGCCGGGGTGGGGCGAGGGGACTCACAGTTCTTGTGCCGGCGAGCTCCCGAGCGCTCCTGCTGAAGCTCCCAGCAAGGAACTGAGAGCAGCAGGCCTCACACGCGTAAACTCAGACTTCTGCTGTCACGAGTAAACTCAGACTTCTTATGGGAGGCCTTCCGGCAGCAAAGAGAAGGTGGGCGCGAGCAGTGTACTTCAGGCAGCTTAGGACCCGCCACTGTCTCGTTTACCACGGAGGGGAATAAGGTTTAGCCAGGGTCGCCCAGCTTCAAACCGGAGCTCCTCTAGGGATGCTCAGCGGTTTCTGCTTACCTCAAGGAAACACAACGGGAGGAACAGGGCCCTTCCGTGGAGGCCCGTTTGGGCACAGGGACCTCTGCGTGGGAGCTACTGGGTAAGTATGGCAGTCCCTTAGGTAGGCCTCAGTGACCAAGGCTCTCTGGCTCATGCCTAGCTGTGTAAAGAAGTGTGGCAAACGCACGTACTGCTCCTCAGGCTGGGCGCACAGCCTAGCTTTCGCTTCTACGAGAGTGCTGTCCCGAGTCTCTTCCTGGAGCCAGTCGTCAGCACGGTGCCTTTTGGCACTGCAGTTCTCTTTCAGTCAAGGAGGCCGTTCGACTGGCAAAGGGAGTCTGCGCAGCACTGCTTTCGCGAGGCTCTTTGACGACTGGGGCACTCAACCCAGGCAAGCCAGAGAGCAGTACGTTGCCCTTGCTCTGAATGTGAAGAGCTTCCTCCAGGGGCCTGTTTAGGCTAAGGTTCCTCTAGAAGCCGGGAGCCGCCGTTCCGCCACGGAGAGGAGTCATCCTGCGCAATTGGCGAACGAGCTCCTATCCTGTGTGCCCCCAGGAGCGTCGCAGAGTTAAGGCACTCCGTGGTGGAGTCTGGCCTCACGGAAACCACTGCACACCCAACTCCCCCGACGTGAAACGCTGGAACTTTTACCTTGAGGCCCGAGGTGACCTTTCGTTTGGCCGGAGCGGAACATGTAGTGCCGTGGGAGGAGTTTCTAGCAAGGTATTGCCAGCACGGTTTTCCGCTTTGAGAGAACACGCAGCCTCGGCCCACAACGACAATCCTGCCGTGCAGAGACGTCGGGCCGCTAGTGCTGTTCGGGCAGCTTTGAAGCCAAGCGCACGGCGCCTCCAAACGGGGAGAAAGCGTACTCTCCCATCCGCGTCCCGCTTTCAAGCTGAATGACGCAGCGTGTTTCTCGGAAGGTTCTGCCGAGCTATCTAGTACAAGGGAGAGAGTGCCTGCCTCTGCCGAGAAAGGTTTTGACGTGGGGATTGCTGGACGTGCGGAAGAGCGTTGCCCAGGCCGTGCCAAGTTTAGGCTTTGGTGATTCTGGATGTTCCCAAGGGTCCAGAATTGTCCCTGGGAAAGCTGTCCTTTTTCTCTTTCTCCGGCTGGAAGTAAACATCTGGCAACCGACTGCCGTACGCAGGCGTCCTGGGGGAGCCCCCCCCCACCCCGGTTTCCTTCGGGACGCACATTGGTGTCTCACAGAAGAGCCCACATTCCCAACTGGGGGCACGCCAGCGTGGAATGTAAGGCTGTTTAGAACGGCGTACCTTGAGGCCGTGTGAAGGCCGTACAAACGAGAGCTTTCGAGCGAACAGGGCAGCGCTTCGCCATCGTCGTCGCACGTTCACGGAGCTTAATCAAACGAAGGCATTTACTTCCTGTGGCTCAAACGCAAGAGAGGAGTTGGAAGGCATCCAGTGCCCTTTGACAGTTGTTACAACGAACGTGAGTGCACGGTGTCTCGTGAAATAAAGCCCTAGCACTGTTGAAGCCCTCCGTTAAGGCATGCTTCTTCGCTCCTAGGGCACTCCGAGGTGTTACTGACGGGGGAAATCTGGACTTTTGCTTGAGGCCGGGGTGGGGCGAGGGGACTCACAGTTCTTGTGCCGGCGAGCTCCCGAGCGCTCCTGCTGAAGCTCCCAGCAAGGAACTGAGAGCAGCAGGCCTCACACGCGTAAACTCAGACTTCTGCTGTCACGAGTAAACTCAGACTTCTTATGGGAGGCCTTCCGGCAGCAAAGAGAAGGTGGGCGCGAGCAGTGTACTTCAGGCAGCTTAGGACCCGCCACTGTCTCGTTTACCACGGAGGGGAATAAGGTTTAGCCAGGGTCGCCCAGCTTCAAACCGGAGCTCCTCTAAGGGATGCTCAGCGGTTTCTGCTTACCTCAAGGAAACACAACGGGAGGAACAGGGCCCTTCCGTGGAGGCCCGTTTGGGCACAGGGACCTCTGCGTGGGAGCTACTGGGTAAGTATGGCAGTCCCTTAGGTAGGCCTCAGTGACCAAGGCTCTCTGGCTCATGCCTAGCTGTGTAAAGAAGTGTGGCAAACGCACGTACTGCTCCTCAGGCTGGGCGCACAGCCTAGCTTTCGCTTCTACGAGAGTGCTGTCCCGAGTCTCTTCCTGGAGCCAGTCGTCAGCACGGTGCCTTTTGGCACTGCAGTTCTCTTTCAGTCAAGGAGGCCGTTCGACTGGCAAAGGGAGTCTGCGCAGCACTGCTTTCGCGAGGCTCTTTGACGACTGGGGCACTCAACCCAGGCAAGCCAGAGAGCAGTACGTTGCCCTTGCTCTGAATGTGAAGAGCTTCCTCCAGGGGCCTGTTTAGGCTAAGGTTCCTCTAGAAGCCGGGAGCCGCCGTTCCGCCACGGAGAGGAGTCATCCTGCGCAATTGGCGAACGAGCTCCTATCCTGTGTGCCCCCAGGAGCGTCGCAGAGTTAAGGCACTCCGTGGTGGAGTCTGGCCTCATGGAAACCACTGCACACCCAACTCCCCCGACGTGAAACGCTGGAACTTTTACCTTGAGGCCTGAGGTGACCTTTCGTTTGGCCGGAGCGGAACATGTAGTGCCGTGGGAGGAGTTTCTAGCAAGGTATTGCCAGCACGGTTTTCCGCTTTGAGAGAACACGCAGCCTCGGCCCACAACGACAATCCTGCCGTGCAGAGACGTCGGGCCGCTAGTGCTGTTCGGGCAGCTTTGAAGCCAAGCGCACGGCGCCTCCAAACGGGGAGAAAGCGTACTCTCCCATCCGCGTCCCGCTTTCAAGCTGAATGACGCAGCGTGTTTCTCGGAAGGTTCTGCCGAGCTATCTAGTACAAGGGAGAGAGTGCCTGCCTCTGCCGAGAAAGGTTTTGACGTGGGGATTGCTGGACGTGCGGAAGAGCGTTGCCCAGGCCGTGCCAAGTTTAGGCTTTGGTGATTCTGGATGTTCCCAAGGGTCCAGAATTGTCCCTGGGAAAGCTGTCCTTTTTCTCTTTCTCCGGCTGGAAGTAAACATCTGGCAACCGACTGCCGTACGCAGGCGTCCTGGGGGAGCCCCCCCCCACCCCGGTTTCCTTCGGGACGCACATTGGTGTCTCACCGAAGAGCCCACATTCCCAACTGGGGGCACGCCAGCGTGGAATGTAAGGCTGTTTAGAACGGCGTACCTTGAGGCCGTGTGAAGGCCGTACAAACGAGAGCTTTCGAGCGAACAGGGCAGCGCTTCGCCATCGTCGTCGCACGTTCACGGAGCTTAATCAAACGAAGGCATTTACTTCCTGTGGCTCAAACGCAAGAGAGGAGTTGGAAGGCATCCAGTGCCCTTTGACAGTTGTTACAACGAACGTGAGTGCACGGTGTCTCGTGAAATAAAGCCCTAGCACTGTTGAAGCCCTCCGTTAAGGCATGCTTCTTCGCTCCTAGGGCACTCCGAGGTGTTACTGACGGGGGAAATCTGGACTTTTGCTTGAGGCCGGGGTGGGGCGAGGGGACTCACAGTTCTTGTGCCGGCGAGCTCCCGAGCGCTCCTGCTGAAGCTCCCAGCAAGGAACTGAGAGCAGCAGGCCTCACACGCGTAAACTCAGACTTCTGCTGTCACGAGTAAACTCAGACTTCTTATGGGAGGCCTTCCGGCAGCAAAGAGAAGGTGGGCGCGAGCAGTGTACTTCAGGCAGCTTAGGACCCGCCACTGTCTCGTTTACCACGGAGGGGAATAAGGTTTAGCCAGGGTCGCCCAGCTTCAAACCGGAGCTCCTCTAGGGATGCTCAGCGGTTTCTGCTTACCTCAAGGAAACACAACGGGAGGAACAGGGCCCTTCCGTGGAGGCCCGTTTGGGCACAGGGACCTCTGCGTGGGAGCTACTGGGTAAGTATGGCAGTCCCTTAGGTAGGCCTCAGTGACCAAGGCTCTCTGGCTCATGCCTAGCTGTGTAAAGAAGTGTGGCAAACGCACGTACTGCTCCTCAGGCTGGGCGCACAGCCTAGCTTTCGCTTCTACGAGAGTGCTGTCCCGAGTCTCTTCCTGGAGCCAGTCGTCAGCACGGTGCCTTTTGGCACTGCAGTTCTCTTTCAGTCAAGGAGGCCGTTCGACTGGCAAAGGGAGTCTGCGCAGCACTGCTTTCGCGAGGCTCTTTGACGACTGGGGCACTCAACCCAGGCAAGCCAGAGAGCAGTACGTTGCCCTTGCTCTGAATGTGAAGAGCTTCCTCCAGGGGCCTGTTTAGGCTAAGGTTCCTCTAGAAGCCGGGAGCCGCCGTTCCGCCACGGAGAGGAGTCATCCTGCGCAATTGGCGAACGAGCTCCTATCCTGTGTGCCCCCAGGAGCGTCGCAGAGTTAAGGCACTCCGTGGTGGAGTCTGGCCTCACGGAAACCACTGCACACCCAACTCCCCCGACGTGAAACGCTGGAACTTTTACCTTGAGGCCCGAGGTGACCTTTCGTTTGGCCGGAGCGGAACATGTAGTGCCGTGGGAGGAGTTTCTAGCAAGGTATTGCCAGCACGGTTTTCCGCTTTGAGAGAACACGCAGCCTCGGCCCACAACGACAATCCTGCCGTGCAGAGACGTCGGGCCGCTAGTGCTGTTCGGGCAGCTTTGAAGCCAAGCGCACGGCGCCTCCAAACGGGGAGAAAGCGTACTCTCCCATCCGCGTCCCGCTTTCAAGCTGAATGACGCAGCGTGTTTCTCGGAAGGTTCTGCCGAGCTATCTAGTACAAGGGAGAGAGTGCCTGCCTCTGCCGAGAAAGGTTTTGACGTGGGGATTGCTGGACGTGCGGAAGAGCGTTGCCCAGGCCGTGCCAAGTTTAGGCTTTGGTGATTCTGGATGTTCCCAAGGGTCCAGAATTGTCCCTGGGAAAGCTGTCCTTTTTCTCTTTCTCCGGCTGGAAGTAAACATCTGGCAACCGACTGCCGTACGCAGGCGTCCTGGGGGAGCCCCCCCCCACCCCGGTTTCCTTCGGGACGCACATTGGTGTCTCACAGAAGAGCCCACATTCCCAACTGGGGGCACGCCAGCGTGGAATGTAAGGCTGTTTAGAACGGCGTACCTTGAGGCCGTGTGAAGGCCGTACAAACGAGAGCTTTCGAGCGAACAGGGCAGCGCTTCGCCATCGTCGTCGCACGTTCACGGAGCTTAATCAAACGAAGGCATTTACTTCCTGTGGCTCAAACGCAAGAGAGGAGTTGGAAGGCATCCAGTGCCCTTTGACAGTTGTTACAACGAACGTGAGTGCACGGTGTCTCGTGAAATAAAGCCCTAGCACTGTTGAAGCCCTCCGTTAAGGCATGCTTCTTCGCTCCTAGGGCACTCCGAGGTGTTACTGACGGGGGAAATCTGGACTTTTGCTTGAGGCCGGGGTGGGGCGAGGGGACTCACAGTTCTTGTGCCGGCGAGCTCCCGAGCGCTCCTGCTGAAGCTCCCAGCAAGGAACTGAGAGCAGCAGGCCTCACACGCGTAAACTCAGACTTCTGCTGTCACGAGTAAACTCAGACTTCTTATGGGAGGCCTTCCGGCAGCAAAGAGAAGGTGGGCGCGAGCAGTGTACTTCAGGCAGCTTAGGACCCGCCACTGTCTCGTTTACCACGGAGGGGAATAAGGTTTAGCCAGGGTCGCCCAGCTTCAAACCGGAGCTCCTCTAAGGGATGCTCAGCGGTTTCTGCTTACCTCAAGGAAACACAACGGGAGGAACAGGGCCCTTCCGTGGAGGCCCGTTTGGGCACAGGGACCTCTGCGTGGGAGCTACTGGGTAAGTATGGCAGTCCCTTAGGTAGGCCTCAGTGACCAAGGCTCTCTGGCTCATGCCTAGCTGTGTAAAGAAGTGTGGCAAACGCACGTACTGCTCCTCAGGCTGGGCGCACAGCCTAGCTTTCGCTTCTACGAGAGTGCTGTCCCGAGTCTCTTCCTGGAGCCAGTCGTCAGCACGGTGCCTTTTGGCACTGCAGTTCTCTTTCAGTCAAGGAGGCCGTTCGACTGGCAAAGGGAGTCTGCGCAGCACTGCTTTCGCGAGGCTCTTTGACGACTGGGGCACTCAACCCAGGCAAGCCAGAGAGCAGTACGTTGCCCTTGCTCTGAATGTGAAGAGCTTCCTCCAGGGGCCTGTTTAGGCTAAGGTTCCTCTAGAAGCCGGGAGCCGCCGTTCCGCCACGGAGAGGAGTCATCCTGCGCAATTGGCGAACGAGCTCCTATCCTGTGTGCCCCCAGGAGCGTCGCAGAGTTAAGGCACTCCGTGGTGGAGTCTGGCCTCATGGAAACCACTGCACACCCAACTCCCCCGACGTGAAACGCTGGAACTTTTACCTTGAGGCCTGAGGTGACCTTTCGTTTGGCCGGAGCGGAACATGTAGTGCCGTGGGAGGAGTTTCTAGCAAGGTATTGCCAGCACGGTTTTCCGCTTTGAGAGAACACGCAGCCTCGGCCCACAACGACAATCCTGCCGTGCAGAGACGTCGGGCCGCTAGTGCTGTTCGGGCAGCTTTGAAGCCAAGCGCACGGCGCCTCCAAACGGGGAGAAAGCGTACTCTCCCATCCGCGTCCCGCTTTCAAGCTGAATGACGCAGCGTGTTTCTCGGAAGGTTCTGCCGAGCTATCTAGTACAAGGGAGAGAGTGCCTGCCTCTGCCGAGAAAGGTTTTGACGTGGGGATTGCTGGACGTGCGGAAGAGCGTTGCCCAGGCCGTGCCAAGTTTAGGCTTTGGTGATTCTGGATGTTCCCAAGGGTCCAGAATTGTCCCTGGGAAAGCTGTCCTTTTTCTCTTTCTCCGGCTGGAAGTAAACATCTGGCAACCGACTGCCGTACGCAGGCGTCCTGGGGGAGCCCCCCCCCACCCCGGTTTCCTTCGGGACGCACATTGGTGTCTCACCGAAGAGCCCACATTCCCAACTGGGGGCACGCCAGCGTGGAATGTAAGGCTGTTTAGAACGGCGTACCTTGAGGCCGTGTGAAGGCCGTACAAACGAGAGCTTTCGAGCGAACAGGGCAGCGCTTCGCCATCGTCGTCGCACGTTCACGGAGCTTAATCAAACGAAGGCATTTACTTCCTGTGGCTCAAACGCAAGAGAGGAGTTGGAAGGCATCCAGTGCCCTTTGACAGTTGTTACAACGAACGTGAGTGCACGGTGTCTCGTGAAATAAAGCCCTAGCACTGTTGAAGCCCTCCGTTAAGGCATGCTTCTTCGCTCCTAGGGCACTCCGAGGTGTTACTGACGGGGGAAATCTGGACTTTTGCTTGAGGCCGGGGTGGGGCGAGGGGACTCACAGTTCTTGTGCCGGCGAGCTCCCGAGCGCTCCTGCTGAAGCTCCCAGCAAGGAACTGAGAGCAGCAGGCTTCACACGCGTAAACTCAGACTTCTGCTGTCACGAGTAAACTCAGACTTCTTATGGGAGGCCTTCCGGCAGCAAAGAGAAGGTGGGCGCGAGCAGTGTACTTCAGGCAGCTTAGGACCCGCCACTGTCTCGTTTACCACGGAGGGGAATAAGGTTTAGCCAGGGTCGCCCAGCTTCAAACCGGAGCTCCTCTAGGGATGCTCAGCGGTTTCTGCTTACCTCAAGGAAACACAACGGGAGGAACAGGGCCCTTCCGTGGAGGCCCGTTTGAGCACAGGGACCTCTGCGTGGGAGCTACTGGGTAAGTATGGCAGTCCCTTAGGTAGGCCTCAGTGACCAAGGCTCTCTGGCTCATGCCTAGCTGTGTAAAGTGTGGCAAACGCACGTACTGCTCCTCAGGCTGGGCGCACAGCCTAGCTTTCGCTTCTATGAGAGTGCTGTCCCGAGTCTCTTCCTGGAGCCAGTCGTCAGCACGGTGCCTTTTGGCACTGCAGTTCTCTTTCAGTCAAGGAGGCCGTTCGACTGGCAAAGGGAGTCTGCGCAGCACTGCTTTCGCGAGGCTCTTTGACGACTGGGGCACTCAACCCAGGCAAGCCAGAGAGCAGTACGTTGCCCTTGCTCTGAATGTGAAGAGCTTCCTCCAGGGGCCTGTTTAGGCTAAGGTTCCTCTAGAAGCCGGGAGCCGCCGTTCCGCCACGGAGAGGAGTCATCCTGCGCAATTGGCGAACGAGCTCCTATCCTGTGTGCCCCCAGGAGCGTCGCAGAGTTAAGGCACTCCGTGGTGGAGTCTGGCCTCATGGAAACCACTGCACACCCAACTCCCCCGACGTGAAACGCTGGAACTTTTACCTTGAGGCCTGAGGTGACCTTTCGTTTGGCCGGAGCGGAACATGTAGTGCCGTGGGAGGAGTTTCTAGCAAGGTATTGCCAGCACGGTTTTCCGCTTTGAGAGAACACGCAGCCTCGGCCCACAACGACAATCCTGCCGTGCAGAGACGTCGGGCCGCTAGTGCTGTTCGGGCAGCTTTGAAGCCAAGCGCACGGCGCCTCCAAACGGGGAGAAAGTGTACTCTCCCATCCGCGTCCCGCTTTCAAGCTGAATGACGCAGCGTGTTTCTCGGAAGGTTCTGCCGAGCTATCTAGTACAAGGGAGAGAGTGCCTGCCTCTGCCGAGAAAGGTTTTGACGTGGGGATTGCTGGACGTGCGGAAGAGCGTTGCCCAGGCCGTGCCAAGTTTAGGCTTTGGTGATTCTGGATGTTCCCAAGGGTCCAGAATTGTCCCTGGGAAAGCTGTCCTTTTTCTCTTTCTCCGGCTGGAAGTAAACATCTGGCAACCGACTGCCGTACGCAGGCGTCCTGGGGGAGCCCCCCCCCACCCCGGTTTCCTTCGGGACGCACATTGGTGTCTCACAGAAGAGCCCACATTCCCAACTGGGGGCACGCCAGCGTGGAATGTAAGGCTGTTTAGAACGGCGTACCTTGAGGCCGTGTGAAGGCCGTACAAACGAGAGCTTTCGAGCGAACAGGGCAGCGCTTCGCCATCGTCGTCGCACGTTCACGGAGCTTAATCAAACGAAGGCATTTACTTCCTGTGGCTCAAACGCAAGAGAGGAGTTGGAAGGCATCCAGTGCCCTTTGACAGTTGTTACAACGAACGTGAGTGCACGGTGTCTCGTGAAATAAAGCCCTAGCACTGTTGAAGCCCTCCGTTAAGGCATGCTTCTTCGCTCCTAGGGCACTCCGAGGTGTTACTGACGGGGGAAATCTGGACTTTTGCTTGAGGCCGGGGTGGGGCGAGGGGACTCACAGTTCTTGTGCCGGCGAGCTCCCGAGCGCTCCTGCTGAAGCTCCCAGCAAGGAACTGAGAGCAGCAGGCCTCACACGCGTAAACTCAGACTTCTGCTGTCACGAGTAAACTCAGACTTCTTATGGGAGGCCTTCCGGCAGCAAAGAGAAGGTGGGCGCGAGCAGTGTACTTCAGGCAGCTTAGGACCCGCCACTGTCTCGTTTACCACGGAGGGGAATAAGGTTTAGCCAGGGTCGCCCAGCTTCAAACCGGAGCTCCTCTAAGGGATGCTCAGCGGTTTCTGCTTACCTCAAGGAAACACAACGGGAGGAACAGGGCCCTTCCGTGGAGGCCCGTTTGGGCACAGGGACCTCTGCGTGGGAGCTACTGGGTAAGTATGGCAGTCCCTTAGGTAGGCCTCAGTGACCAAGGCTCTCTGGCTCATGCCTAGCTGTGTAAAGAAGTGTGGCAAACGCACGTACTGCTCCTCAGGCTGGGCGCACAGCCTAGCTTTCGCTTCTATGAGAGTGCTGTCCCGAGTCTCTTCCTGGAGCCAGTCGTCAGCACGGTGCCTTTTGGCACTGCAGTTCTCTTTCAGTCAAGGAGGCCGTTCGACTGGCAAAGGGAGTCTGCGCAGCACTGCTTTCGCGAGGCTCTTTGACGACTGGGGCACTCAACCCAGGCAAGCCAGAGAGCAGTACGTTGCCCTTGCTCTGAATGTGAAGAGCTTCCTCCAGGGGCCTGTTTAGGCTAAGGTTCCTCTAGAAGCCGGGAGCCGCCGTTCCGCCACGGAGAGGAGTCATCCTGCGCAATTGGCGAACGAGCTCCTATCCTGTGTGCCCCCAGGAGCGTCGCAGAGTTAAGGCACTCCGTGGTGGAGTCTGGCCTCATGGAAACCACTGCACACCCAACTCCCCCGACGTGAAACGCTGGAACTTTTACCTTGAGGCCTGAGGTGACCTTTCGTTTGGCCGGAGCGGAACATGTAGTGCCGTGGGAGGAGTTTCTAGCAAGGTATTGCCAGCACGGTTTTCCGCTTTGAGAGAACACGCAGCCTCGGCCCACAACGACAATCCTGCCGTGCAGAGACGTCGGGCCGCTAGTGCTGTTCGGGCAGCTTTGAAGCCAAGCGCACGGCGCCTCCAAACGGGGAGAAAGCGTACTCTCCCATCCGCGTCCCGCTTTCAAGCTGAATGACGCAGCGTGTTTCTCGGAAGGTTCTGCCGAGCTATCTAGTACAAGGGAGAGAGTGCCTGCCTCTGCCGAGAAAGGTTTTGACGTGGGGATTGCTGGACGTGCGGAAGAGCGTTGCCCAGGCCGTGCCAAGTTTAGGCTTTGGTGATTCTGGATGTTCCCAAGGGTCCAGAATTGTCCCTGGGAAAGCTGTCCTTTTTCTCTTTCTCCGGCTGGAAGTAAACATCTGGCAACCGACTGCCGTACGCAGGCGTCCTGGGGGAGCCCCCCCCCACCCCGGTTTCCTTCGGGACGCACATTGGTGTCTCACCGAAGAGCCCACATTCCCAACTGGGGGCACGCCAGCGTGGAATGTAAGGCTGTTTAGAACGGCGTACCTTGAGGCCGTGTGAAGGCCGTACAAACGAGAGCTTTCGAGCGAACAGGGCAGCGCTTCGCCATCGTCGTCGCACGTTCACGGAGCTTAATCAAACGAAGGCATTTACTTCCTGTGGCTCAAACGCAAGAGAGGAGTTGGAAGGCATCCAGTGCCCTTTGACAGTTGTTACAACGAACGTGAGTGCACGGTGTCTCGTGAAATAAAGCCCTAGCACTGTTGAAGCCCTCCGTTAAGGCATGCTTCTTCGCTCCTAGGGCACTCCGAGGTGTTACTGACGGGGGAAATCTGGACTTTTGCTTGAGGCCGGGGTGGGGCGAGGGGACTCACAGTTCTTGTGCCGGCGAGCTCCCGAGCGCTCCTGCTGAAGCTCCCAGCAAGGAACTGAGAGCAGCAGGCCTCACACGCGTAAACTCAGACTTCTGCTGTCACGAGTAAACTCAGACTTCTTATGGGAGGCCTTCCGGCAGCAAAGAGAAGGTGGGCGCGAGCAGTGTACTTCAGGCAGCTTAGGACCCGCCACTGTCTCGTTTACCACGGAGGGGAATAAGGTTTAGCCAGGGTCGCCCAGCTTCAAACCGGAGCTCCTCTAGGGATGCTCAGCGGTTTCTGCTTACCTCAAGGAAACACAACGGGAGGAACAGGGCCCTTCCGTGGAGGCCCGTTTGGGCACAGGGACTTCTGCGTGGGAGCTACTGGGTAAGTATGGCAGTCCCTTAGGTAGGCCTCAGTGACCAAGGCTCTCTGGCTCATGCCTAGCTGTGTAAAGAAGTGTGGCAAACGCACGTACTGCTCCTCAGGCTGGGCGCACAGCCTAGCTTTCGCTTCTACGAGAGTGCTGTCCCGAGTCTCTTCCTGGAGCCAGTCGTCAGCACGGTGCCTTTTGGCACTGCAGTTCTCTTTCAGTCAAGGAGGCCGTTCGACTGGCAAAGGGAGTCTGCGCAGCACTGCTTTCGCGAGGCTCTTTGACGACTGGGGCACTCAACCCAGGCAAGCCAGAGAGCAGTACGTTGCCCTTGCTCTGAATGTGAAGAGCTTCCTCCAGGGGCCTGTTTAGGCTAAGGTTCCTCTAGAAGCCGGGAGCCGCCGTTCCGCCACGGAGAGGAGTCATCCTGCGCAATTGGCGAACGAGCTCCTATCCTGTGTGCCCCCAGGAGCGTCGCAGAGTTAAGGCACTCCGTGGTGGAGTCTGGCCTCACGGAAACCACTGCACACCCAACTCCCCCGACGTGAAACGCTGGAACTTTTACCTTGAGGCCCGAGGTGACCTTTCGTTTGGCCGGAGCGGAACATGTAGTGCCGTGGGAGGAGTTTCTAGCAAGGTATTGCCAGCACGGTTTTCCGCTTTGAGAGAACACGCAGCCTCGGCCCACAACGACAATCCTGCCGTGCAGAGACGTCGGGCCGCTAGTGCTGTTCGGGCAGCTTTGAAGCCAAGCGCACGGCGCCTCCAAACGGGGAGAAAGCGTACTCTCCCATCCGCGTCCCGCTTTCAAGCTGAATGACGCAGCGTGTTTCTCGGAAGGTTCTGCCGAGCTATCTAGTACAAGGGAGAGAGTGCCTGCCTCTGCCGAGAAAGGTTTTGACGTGGGGATTGCTGGACGTGCGGAAGAGCGTTGCCCAGGCCGTGCCAAGTTTAGGCTTTGGTGATTCTGGATGTTCCCAAGGGTCCAGAATTGTCCCTGGGAAAGCTGTCCTTTTTCTCTTTCTCCGGCTGGAAGTAAACATCTGGCAACCGACTGCCGTACGCAGGCGTCCTGGGGGAGCCCCCCCCCACCCCGGTTTCCTTCGGGACGCACATTGGTGTCTCACCGAAGAGCCCACATTCCCAACTGGGGGCACGCCAGCGTGGAATGTAAGGCTGTTTAGAACGGCGTACCTTGAGGCCGTGTGAAGGCCGTACAAACGAGAGCTTTCGAGCGAACAGGGCAGCGCTTCGCCATCGTCGTCGCACGTTCACGGAGCTTAATCAAACGAAGGCATTTACTTCCTGTGGCTCAAACGCAAGAGAGGAGTTGGAAGGCATCCAGTGCCCTTTGACAGTTGTTACAACGAACGTGAGTGCACGGTGTCTCGTGAAATAAAGCCCTAGCACTGTTGAAGCCCTCCGTTAAGGCATGCTTCTTCGCTCCTAGGGCACTCCGAGGTGTTACTGACGGGGGAAATCTGGACTTTTGCTTGAGGCCGGGGTGGGGCGAGGGGACTCACAGTTCTTGTGCCGGCGAGCTCCCGAGCGCTCCTGCTGAAGCTCCCAGCAAGGAACTGAGAGCAGCAGGCCTCACACGCGTAAACTCAGACTTCTGCTGTCACGAGTAAACTCAGACTTCTTATGGGAGGCCTTCCGGCAGCAAAGAGAAGGTGGGCGCGAGCAGTGTACTTCAGGCAGCTTAGGACCCGCCACTGTCTCGTTTACCACGGAGGGGAATAAGGTTTAGCCAGGGTCGCCCAGCTTCAAACCGGAGCTCCTCTAGGGATGCTCAGCGGTTTCTGCTTACCTCAAGGAAACACAACGGGAGGAACAGGGCCCTTCCGTGGAGGCCCGTTTGGGCACAGGGACTTCTGCGTGGGAGCTACTGGGTAAGTATGGCAGTCCCTTAGGTAGGCCTCAGTGACCAAGGCTCTCTGGCTCATGCCTAGCTGTGTAAAGAAGTGTGGCAAACGCACGTACTGCTCCTCAGGCTGGGCGCACAGCCTAGCTTTCGCTTCTACGAGAGTGCTGTCCCGAGTCTCTTCCTGGAGCCAGTCGTCAGCACGGTGCCTTTTGGCACTGCAGTTCTCTTTCAGTCAAGGAGGCCGTTCGACTGGCAAAGGGAGTCTGCGCAGCACTGCTTTCGCGAGGCTCTTTGACGACTGGGGCACTCAACCCAGGCAAGCCAGAGAGCAGTACGTTGCCCTTGCTCTGAATGTGAAGAGCTTCCTCCAGGGGCCTGTTTAGGCTAAGGTTCCTCTAGAAGCCGGGAGCCGCCGTTCCGCCACGGAGAGGAGTCATCCTGCGCAATTGGCGAACGAGCTCCTATCCTGTGTGCCCCCAGGAGCGTCGCAGAGTTAAGGCACTCCGTGGTGGAGTCTGGCCTCACGGAAACCACTGCACACCCAACTCCCCCGACGTGAAACGCTGGAACTTTTACCTTGAGGCCCGAGGTGACCTTTCGTTTGGCCGGAGCGGAACATGTAGTGCCGTGGGAGGAGTTTCTAGCAAGGTATTGCCAGCACGGTTTTCCGCTTTGAGAGAACACGCAGCCTCGGCCCACAACGACAATCCTGCCGTGCAGAGACGTCGGGCCGCTAGTGCTGTTCGGGCAGCTTTGAAGCCAAGCGCACGGCGCCTCCAAACGGGGAGAAAGCGTACTCTCCCATCCGCGTCCCGCTTTCAAGCTGAATGACGCAGCGTGTTTCTCGGAAGGTTCTGCCGAGCTATCTAGTACAAGGGAGAGAGTGCCTGCCTCTGCCGAGAAAGGTTTTGACGTGGGGATTGCTGGACGTGCGGAAGAGCGTTGCCCAGGCCGTGCCAAGTTTAGGCTTTGGTGATTCTGGATGTTCCCAAGGGTCCAGAATTGTCCCTGGGAAAGCTGTCCTTTTTCTCTTTCTCCGGCTGGAAGTAAACATCTGGCAACCGACTGCCGTACGCAGGCGTCCTGGGGGAGCCCCCCCCCACCCCGGTTTCCTTCGGGACGCACATTGGTGTCTCACCGAAGAGCCCACATTCCCAACTGGGGGCACGCCAGCGTGGAATGTAAGGCTGTTTAGAACGGCGTACCTTGAGGCCGTGTGAAGGCCGTACAAACGAGAGCTTTCGAGCGAACAGGGCAGCGCTTCGCCATCGTCGTCGCACGTTCACGGAGCTTAATCAAACGAAGGCATTTACTTCCTGTGGCTCAAACGCAAGAGAGGAGTTGGAAGGCATCCAGTGCCCTTTGACAGTTGTTACAACGAACGTGAGTGCACGGTGTCTCGTGAAATAAAGCCCTAGCACTGTTGAAGCCCTCCGTTAAGGCATGCTTCTTCGCTCCTAGGGCACTCCGAGGTGTTACTGACGGGGGAAATCTGGACTTTTGCTTGAGGCCGGGGTGGGGCGAGGGGACTCACAGTTCTTGTGCCGGCGAGCTCCCGAGCGCTCCTGCTGAAGCTCCCAGCAAGGAACTGAGAGCAGCAGGCCTCACACGCGTAAACTCAGACTTCTGCTGTCACGAGTAAACTCAGACTTCTTATGGGAGGCCTTCCGGCAGCAAAGAGAAGGTGGGCGCGAGCAGTGTACTTCAGGCAGCTTAGGACCCGCCACTGTCTCGTTTACCACGGAGGGGAATAAGGTTTAGCCAGGGTCGCCCAGCTTCAAACCGGAGCTCCTCTAAGGGATGCTCAGCGGTTTCTGCTTACCTCAAGGAAACACAACGGGAGGAACAGGGCCCTTCCGTGGAGGCCCGTTTGGGCACAGGGACCTCTGCGTGGGAGCTACTGGGTAAGTATGGCAGTCCCTTAGGTAGGCCTCAGTGACCAAGGCTCTCTGGCTCATGCCTAGCTGTGTAAAGAAGTGTGGCAAACGCACGTACTGCTCCTCAGGCTGGGCGCACAGCCTAGCTTTCGCTTCTACGAGAGTGCTGTCCCGAGTCTCTTCCTGGAGCCAGTCGTCAGCACGGTGCCTTTTGGCACTGCAGTTCTCTTTCAGTCAAGGAGGCCGTTCGACTGGCAAAGGGAGTCTGCGCAGCACTGCTTTCGCGAGGCTCTTTGACGACTGGGGCACTCAACCCAGGCAAGCCAGAGAGCAGTACGTTGCCCTTGCTCTGAATGTGAAGAGCTTCCTCCAGGGGCCTGTTTAGGCTAAGGTTCCTCTAGAAGCCGGGAGCCGCCGTTCCGCCACGGAGAGGAGTCATCCTGCGCAATTGGCGAACGAGCTCCTATCCTGTGTGCCCCCAGGAGCGTCGCAGAGTTAAGGCACTCCGTGGTGGAGTCTGGCCTCATGGAAACCACTGCACACCCAACTCCCCCGACGTGAAACGCTGGAACTTTTACCTTGAGGCCTGAGGTGACCTTTCGTTTGGCCGGAGCGGAACATGTAGTGCCGTGGGAGGAGTTTCTAGCAAGGTATTGCCAGCACGGTTTTCCGCTTTGAGAGAACACGCAGCCTCGGCCCACAACGACAATCCTGCCGTGCAGAGACGTCGGGCCGCTAGTGCTGTTCGGGCAGCTTTGAAGCCAAGCGCACGGCGCCTCCAAACGGGGAGAAAGCGTACTCTCCCATCCGCGTCCCGCTTTCAAGCTGAATGACGCAGCGTGTTTCTCGGAAGGTTCTGCCGAGCTATCTAGTACAAGGGAGAGAGTGCCTGCCTCTGCCGAGAAAGGTTTTGACGTGGGGATTGCTGGACGTGCGGAAGAGCGTTGCCCAGGCCGTGCCAAGTTTAGGCTTTGGTGATTCTGGATGTTCCCAAGGGTCCAGAATTGTCCCTGGGAAAGCTGTCCTTTTTCTCTTTCTCCGGCTGGAAGTAAACATCTGGCAACCGACTGCCGTACGCAGGCGTCCTGGGGGAGCCCCCCCCCACCCCGGTTTCCTTCGGGACGCACATTGGTGTCTCACCGAAGAGCCCACATTCCCAACTGGGGGCACGCCAGCGTGGAATGTAAGGCTGTTTAGAACGGCGTACCTTGAGGCCGTGTGAAGGCCGTACAAACGAGAGCTTTCGAGCGAACAGGGCAGCGCTTCGCCATCGTCGTCGCACGTTCACGGAGCTTAATCAAACGAAGGCATTTACTTCCTGTGGCTCAAACGCAAGAGAGGAGTTGGAAGGCATCCAGTGCCCTTTGACAGTTGTTACAACGAACGTGAGTGCACGGTGTCTCGTGAAATAAAGCCCTAGCACTGTTGAAGCCCTCCGTTAAGGCATGCTTCTTCGCTCCTAGGGCACTCCGAGGTGTTACTGACGGGGGAAATCTGGACTTTTGCTTGAGGCCGGGGTGGGGCGAGGGGACTCACAGTTCTTGTGCCGGCGAGCTCCCGAGCGCTCCTGCTGAAGCTCCCAGCAAGGAACTGAGAGCAGCAGGCTTCACACGCGTAAACTCAGACTTCTGCTGTCACGAGTAAACTCAGACTTCTTATGGGAGGCCTTCCGGCAGCAAAGAGAAGGTGGGCGCGAGCAGTGTACTTCAGGCAGCTTAGGACCCGCCACTGTCTCGTTTACCACGGAGGGGAATAAGGTTTAGCCAGGGTCGCCCAGCTTCAAACCGGAGCTCCTCTAGGGATGCTCAGCGGTTTCTGCTTACCTCAAGGAAACACAACGGGAGGAACAGGGCCCTTCCGTGGAGGCCCGTTTGAGCACAGGGACCTCTGCGTGGGAGCTACTGGGTAAGTATGGCAGTCCCTTAGGTAGGCCTCAGTGACCAAGGCTCTCTGGCTCATGCCTAGCTGTGTAAAGTGTGGCAAACGCACGTACTGCTCCTCAGGCTGGGCGCACAGCCTAGCTTTCGCTTCTATGAGAGTGCTGTCCCGAGTCTCTTCCTGGAGCCAGTCGTCAGCACGGTGCCTTTTGGCACTGCAGTTCTCTTTCAGTCAAGGAGGCCGTTCGACTGGCAAAGGGAGTCTGCGCAGCACTGCTTTCGCGAGGCTCTTTGACGACTGGGGCACTCAACCCAGGCAAGCCACAGAGCAGTACGTTGCCCTTGCTCTGAATGTGAAGAGCTTCCTCCAGGGGCCTGTTTAGGCTAAGGTTCCTCTAGAAGCCGGGAGCCGCCGTTCCGCCACGGAGAGGAGTCATCCTGCGCAATTGGCGAACGAGCTCCTATCCTGTGTGCCCCCAGGAGCGTCGCAGAGTTAAGGCACTCCGTGGTGGAGTCTGGCCTCATGGAAACCACTGCACACCCAACTCCCCCGACGTGAAACGCTGGAACTTTTACCTTGAGGCCTGAGGTGACCTTTCGTTTGGCCGGAGCGGAACATGTAGTGCCGTGGGAGGAGTTTCTAGCAAGGTATTGCCAGCACGGTTTTCCGCTTTGAGAGAACACGCAGCCTCGGCCCACAACGACAATCCTGCCGTGCAGAGACGTCGGGCCGCTAGTGCTGTTCGGGCAGCTTTGAAGCCAAGCGCACGGCGCCTCCAAACGGGGAGAAAGCGTACTCTCCCATCCGCGTCCCGCTTTCAAGCTGAATGACGCAGCGTGTTTCTCGGAAGGTTCTGCCGAGCTATCTAGTACAAGGGAGAGAGTGCCTGCCTCTGCCGAGAAAGGTTTTGACGTGGGGATTGCTGGACGTGCGGAAGAGCGTTGCCCAGGCCGTGCCAAGTTTAGGCTTTGGTGATTCTGGATGTTCCCAAGGGTCCAGAATTGTCCCTGGGAAAGCTGTCCTTTTTCTCTTTCTCCGGCTGGAAGTAAACATCTGGCAACCGACTGCCGTACGCAGGCGTCCTGGGGGAGCCCCCCCCCACCCCGGTTTCCTTCGGGACGCACATTGGTGTCTCACAGAAGAGCCCACATTCCCAACTGGGGGCACGCCAGCGTGGAATGTAAGGCTGTTTAGAACGGCGTACCTTGAGGCCGTGTGAAGGCCGTACAAACGAGAGCTTTCGAGCGAACAGGGCAGCGCTTCGCCATCGTCGTCGCACGTTCACGGAGCTTAATCAAACGAAGGCATTTACTTCCTGTGGCTCAAACGCAAGAGAGGAGTTGGAAGGCATCCAGTGCCCTTTGACAGTTGTTACAACGAACGTGAGTGCACGGTGTCTCGTGAAATAAAGCCCTAGCACTGTTGAAGCCCTCCGTTAAGGCATGCTTCTTCGCTCCTAGGGCACTCCGAGGTGTTACTGACGGGGGAAATCTGGACTTTTGCTTGAGGCCGGGGTGGGGCGAGGGGACTCACAGTTCTTGTGCCGGCGAGCTCCCGAGCGCTCCTGCTGAAGCTCCCAGCAAGGAACTGAGAGCAGCAGGCCTCACACGCGTAAACTCAGACTTCTGCTGTCACGAGTAAACTCAGACTTCTTATGGGAGGCCTTCCGGCAGCAAAGAGAAGGTGGGCGCGAGCAGTGTACTTCAGGCAGCTTAGGACCCGCCACTGTCTCGTTTACCACGGAGGGGAATAAGGTTTAGCCAGGGTCGCCCAGCTTCAAACCGGAGCTCCTCTAAGGGATGCTCAGCGGTTTCTGCTTACCTCAAGGAAACACAACGGGAGGAACAGGGCCCTTCCGTGGAGGCCCGTTTGGGCACAGGGACCTCTGCGTGGGAGCTACTGGGTAAGTATGGCAGTCCCTTAGGTAGGCCTCAGTGACCAAGGCTCTCTGGCTCATGCCTAGCTGTGTAAAGAAGTGTGGCAAACGCACGTACTGCTCCTCAGGCTGGGCGCACAGCCTAGCTTTCGCTTCTATGAGAGTGCTGTCCCGAGTCTCTTCCTGGAGCCAGTCGTCAGCACGGTGCCTTTTGGCACTGCAGTTCTCTTTCAGTCAAGGAGGCCGTTCGACTGGCAAAGGGAGTCTGCGCAGCACTGCTTTCGCGAGGCTCTTTGACGACTGGGGCACTCAACCCAGGCAAGCCAGAGAGCAGTACGTTGCCCTTGCTCTGAATGTGAAGAGCTTCCTCCAGGGGCCTGTTTAGGCTAAGGTTCCTCTAGAAGCCGGGAGCCGCCGTTCCGCCACGGAGAGGAGTCATCCTGCGCAATTGGCGAACGAGCTCCTATCCTGTGTGCCCCCAGGAGCGTCGCAGAGTTAAGGCACTCCGTGGTGGAGTCTGGCCTCATGGAAACCACTGCACACCCAACTCCCCCGACGTGAAACGCTGGAACTTTTACCTTGAGGCCTGAGGTGACCTTTCGTTTGGCCGGAGCGGAACATGTAGTGCCGTGGGAGGAGTTTCTAGCAAGGTATTGCCAGCACGGTTTTCCGCTTTGAGAGAACACGCAGCCTCGGCCCACAACGACAATCCTGCCGTGCAGAGACGTCGGGCCGCTAGTGCTGTTCGGGCAGCTTTGAAGCCAAGCGCACGGCGCCTCCAAACGGGGAGAAAGCGTACTCTCCCATCCGCGTCCCGCTTTCAAGCTGAATGACGCAGCGTGTTTCTCGGAAGGTTCTGCCGAGCTATCTAGTACAAGGGAGAGAGTGCCTGCCTCTGCCGAGAAAGGTTTTGACGTGGGGATTGCTGGACGTGCGGAAGAGCGTTGCCCAGGCCGTGCCAAGTTTAGGCTTTGGTGATTCTGGATGTTCCCAAGGGTCCAGAATTGTCCCTGGGAAAGCTGTCCTTTTTCTCTTTCTCCGGCTGGAAGTAAACATCTGGCAACCGACTGCCGTACGCAGGCGTCCTGGGGGAGCCCCCCCCCACCCCGGTTTCCTTCGGGACGCACATTGGTGTCTCACCGAAGAGCCCACATTCCCAACTGGGGGCACGCCAGCGTGGAATGTAAGGCTGTTTAGAACGGCGTACCTTGAGGCCGTGTGAAGGCCGTACAAACGAGAGCTTTCGAGCGAACAGGGCAGCGCTTCGCCATCGTCGTCGCACGTTCACGGAGCTTAATCAAACGAAGGCATTTACTTCCTGTGGCTCAAACGCAAGAGAGGAGTTGGAAGGCATCCAGTGCCCTTTGACAGTTGTTACAACGAACGTGAGTGCACGGTGTCTCGTGAAATAAAGCCCTAGCACTGTTGAAGCCCTCCGTTAAGGCATGCTTCTTCGCTCCTAGGGCACTCCGAGGTGTTACTGACGGGGGAAATCTGGACTTTTGCTTGAGGCCGGGGTGGGGCGAGGGGACTCACAGTTCTTGTGCCGGCGAGCTCCCGAGCGCTCCTGCTGAAGCTCCCAGCAAGGAACTGAGAGCAGCAGGCCTCACACGCGTAAACTCAGACTTCTGCTGTCACGAGTAAACTCAGACTTCTTATGGGAGGCCTTCCGGCAGCAAAGAGAAGGTGGGCGCGAGCAGTGTACTTCAGGCAGCTTAGGACCCGCCACTGTCTCGTTTACCACGGAGGGGAATAAGGTTTAGCCAGGGTCGCCCAGCTTCAAACCGGAGCTCCTCTAAGGGATGCTCAGCGGTTTCTGCTTACCTCAAGGAAACACAACGGGAGGAACAGGGCCCTTCCGTGGAGGCCCGTTTGGGCACAGGGACCTCTGCGTGGGAGCTACTGGGTAAGTATGGCAGTCCCTTAGGTAGGCCTCAGTGACCAAGGCTCTCTGGCTCATGCCTAGCTGTGTAAAGAAGTGTGGCAAACGCACGTACTGCTCCTCAGGCTGGGCGCACAGCCTAGCTTTCGCTTCTATGAGAGTGCTGTCCCGAGTCTCTTCCTGGAGCCAGTCGTCAGCACGGTGCCTTTTGGCACTGCAGTTCTCTTTCAGTCAAGGAGGCCGTTCGACTGGCAAAGGGAGTCTGCGCAGCACTGCTTTCGCGAGGCTCTTTGACGACTGGGGCACTCAACCCAGGCAAGCCAGAGAGCAGTACGTTGCCCTTGCTCTGAATGTGAAGAGCTTCCTCCAGGGGCCTGTTTAGGCTAAGGTTCCTCTAGAAGCCGGGAGCCGCCGTTCCGCCACGGAGAGGAGTCATCCTGCGCAATTGGCGAACGAGCTCCTATCCTGTGTGCCCCCAGGAGCGTCGCAGAGTTAAGGCACTCCGTGGTGGAGTCTGGCCTCATGGAAACCACTGCACACCCAACTCCCCCGACGTGAAACGCTGGAACTTTTACCTTGAGGCCTGAGGTGACCTTTCGTTTGGCCGGAGCGGAACATGTAGTGCCGTGGGAGGAGTTTCTAGCAAGGTATTGCCAGCACGGTTTTCCGCTTTGAGAGAACACGCAGCCTCGGCCCACAACGACAATCCTGCCGTGCAGAGACGTCGGGCCGCTAGTGCTGTTCGGGCAGCTTTGAAGCCAAGCGCACGGCGCCTCCAAACGGGGAGAAAGCGTACTCTCCCATCCGCGTCCCGCTTTCAAGCTGAATGACGCAGCGTGTTTCTCGGAAGGTTCTGCCGAGCTATCTAGTACAAGGGAGAGAGTGCCTGCCTCTGCCGAGAAAGGTTTTGACGTGGGGATTGCTGGACGTGCGGAAGAGCGTTGCCCAGGCCGTGCCAAGTTTAGGCTTTGGTGATTCTGGATGTTCCCAAGGGTCCAGAATTGTCCCTGGGAAAGCTGTCCTTTTTCTCTTTCTCCGGCTGGAAGTAAACATCTGGCAACCGACTGCCGTACGCAGGCGTCCTGGGGGAGCCCCCCCCACCCCGGTTTCCTTCGGGACGCACATTGGTGTCTCACCGAAGAGCCCACATTCCCAACTGGGGGCACGCCAGCGTGGAATGTAAGGCTGTTTAGAACGGCGTACCTTGAGGCCGTGTGAAGGCCGTACAAACGAGAGCTTTCGAGCGAACAGGGCAGCGCTTCGCCATCGTCGTCGCACGTTCACGGAGCTTAATCAAACGAAGGCATTTACTTCCTGTGGCTCAAACGCAAGAGAGGAGTTGGAAGGCATCCAGTGCCCTTTGACAGTTGTTACAACGAACGTGAGTGCACGGTGTCTCGTGAAATAAAGCCCTAGCACTGTTGAAGCCCTCCGTTAAGGCATGCTTCTTCGCTCCTAGGGCACTCCGAGGTGTTACTGACGGGGGAAATCTGGACTTTTGCTTGAGGCCGGGGTGGGGCGAGGGGACTCACAGTTCTTGTGCCGGCGAGCTCCCGAGCGCTCCTGCTGAAGCTCCCAGCAAGGAACTGAGAGCAGCAGGCCTCACACGCGTAAACTCAGACTTCTGCTGTCACGAGTAAACTCAGACTTCTTATGGGAGGCCTTCCGGCAGCAAAGAGAAGGTGGGCGCGAGCAGTGTACTTCAGGCAGCTTAGGACCCGCCACTGTCTCGTTTACCACGGAGGGGAATAAGGTTTAGCCAGGGTCGCCCAGCTTCAAACCGGAGCTCCTCTAAGGGATGCTCAGCGGTTTCTGCTTACCTCAAGGAAACACAACGGGAGGAACAGGGCCCTTCCGTGGAGGCCCGTTTGGGCACAGGGACCTCTGCGTGGGAGCTACTGGGTAAGTATGGCAGTCCCTTAGGTAGGCCTCAGTGACCAAGGCTCTCTGGCTCATGCCTAGCTGTGTAAAGAAGTGTGGCAAACGCACGTACTGCTCCTCAGGCTGGGCGCACAGCCTAGCTTTCGCTTCTCTGAGAGTGCTGTCCCGAGTCTCTTCCTGGAGCCAGTCGTCAGCACGGTGCCTTTTGGCACTGCAGTTCTCTTTCAGTCAAGGAGGCCGTTCGACTGGCAAAGGGAGTCTGCGCAGCACTGCTTTCGCGAGGCTCTTTGACGACTGGGGCACTCAACCCAGGCAAGCCAGAGAGCAGTACGTTGCCCTTGCTCTGAATGTGAAGAGCTTCCTCCAGGGGCCTGTTTAGGCTAAGGTTCCTCTAGAAGCCGGGAGCCGCCGTTCCGCCACGGAGAGGAGTCATCCTGCGCAATTGGCGAACGAGCTCCTATCCTGTGTGCCCCCAGGAGCGTCGCAGAGTTAAGGCACTCCGTGGTGGAGTCTGGCCTCATGGAAACCACTGCACACCCAACTCCCCCGACGTGAAACGCTGGAACTTTTACCTTGAGGCCTGAGGTGACCTTTCGTTTGGCCGGAGCGGAACATGTAGTGCCGTGGGAGGAATTTCTAGCAAGGTATTGCCAGCACGGTTTTCCGCTTTGAGAGAACACGCAGCCTCGGCCCACAACGACAATCCTGCCGTGCAGAGACGTCGGGCCGCTAGTGCTGTTCGGGCAGCTTTGAAGCCAAGCGCACGGCGCCTCCAAACGGGGAGAAAGCGTACTCTCCCATCCGCGTCCCGCTTTCAAGCTGAATGACGCAGCGTGTTTCTCGGAAGGTTCTGCCGAGCTATCTAGTACAAGGGAGAGAGTGCCTGCCTCTGCCGAGAAAGGTTTTGACGTGGGGATTGCTGGACGTGCGGAAGAGCGTTGCCCAGGCCGTGCCAAGTTTAGGCTTTGGTGATTCTGGATGTTCCCAAGGGTCCAGAATTGTCCCTGGGAAAGCTGTCCTTTTTCTCTTTCTCCGGCTGGAAGTAAACATCTGGCAACCGACTGCCGTACGCAGGCGTCCTGGGGGAGCCCCCCCCCACCCCGGTTTCCTTCGGGACGCACATTGGTGTCTCACCGAAGAGCCCACATTCCCAACTGGGGGCACGCCAGCGTGGAATGTAAGGCTGTTTAGAACGGCGTACCTTGAGGCCGTGTGAAGGCCGTACAAACGAGAGCTTTCGAGCGAACAGGGCAGCGCTTCGCCATCGTCGTCGCACGTTCACGGAGCTTAATCAAACGAAGGCATTTACTTCCTGTGGCTCAAACGCAAGAGAGGAGTTGGAAGGCATCCAGTGCCCTTTGACAGTTGTTACAACGAACGTGAGTGCACGGTGTCTCGTGAAATAAAGCCCTAGCACTGTTGAAGCCCTCCGTTAAGGCATGCTTCTTCGCTCCTAGGGCACTCCGAGGTGTTACTGACGGGGGAAATCTGGACTTTTGCTTGAGGCCGGGGTGGGGCGAGGGGACTCACAGTTCTTGTGCCGGCGAGCTCCCGAGCGCTCCTGCTGAAGCTCCCAGCAAGGAACTGAGAGCAGCAGGCCTCACACGCGTAAACTCAGACTTCTGCTGTCACGAGTAAACTCAGACTTCTTATGGGAGGCCTTCCGGCAGCAAAGAGAAGGTGGGCGCGAGCAGTGTACTTCAGGCAGCTTAGGACCCGCCACTGTCTCGTTTACCACGGAGGGGAATAAGGTTTAGCCAGGGTCGCCCAGCTTCAAACCGGAGCTCCTCTAGGGATGCTCAGCGGTTTCTGCTTACCTCAAGGAAACACAACGGGAGGAACAGGGCCCTTCCGTGGAGGCCCGTTTGGGCACAGGGACCTCTGCGTGGGAGCTACTGGGTAAGTATGGCAGTCCCTTAGGTAGGCCTCAGTGACCAAGGCTCTCTGGCTCATGCCTAGCTGTGTAAAGAAGTGTGGCAAACGCACGTACTGCTCCTCAGGCTGGGCGCACAGCCTAGCTTTCGCTTCTATGAGAGTGCTGTCCCGAGTCTCTTCCTGGAGCCAGTCGTCAGCACGGTGCCTTTTGGCACTGCAGTTCTCTTTCAGTCAAGGAGGCCGTTCGACAGGCAAAGGGAGTCTGCGCAGCACTGCTTTCGCGAGGCTCTTTGACGACTGGGGCACTCAACCCAGGCAAGCCAGAGAGCAGTACGTTGCCCTTGCTCTGAATGTGAAGAGCTTCCTCCAGGGGCCTGTTTAGGCTAAGGTTCCTCTAGAAGCCGGGAGCCGCCGTTCCGCCACGGAGAGGAGTCATCCTGCGCAATTGGCGAACGAGCTCCTATCCTGTGTGCCCCCAGGAGCGTCGCAGAGTTAAGGCACTCCGTGGTGGAGTCTGGCCTCATGGAAACCACTGCACACCCAACTCCCCCGACGTGAAACGCTGGAACTTTTACCTTGAGGCCTGAGGTGACCTTTCGTTTGGCCGGAGCGGAACATGTAGTGCCGTGGGAGGAGTTTCTAGCAAGGTATTGCCAGCACGGTTTTCCGCTTTGAGAGAACACGCAGCCTCGGCCCACAACGACAATCCTGCCGTGCAGAGACGTCGGGCCGCTAGTGCTGTTCGGGCAGCTTTGAAGCCAAGCGCACGGCGCCTCCAAACGGGGAGAAAGCGTACTCTCCCATCCGCGTCCCGCTTTCAAGCTGAATGACGCAGCGTGTTTCTCGGAAGGTTCTGCCGAGCTATCTAGTACAAGGGAGAGAGTGCCTGCCTCTGCCGAGAAAGGTTTTGACGTGGGGATTGCTGGACGTGCGGAAGAGCGTTGCCCAGGCCGTGCCAAGTTTAGGCTTTGGTGATTCTGGATGTTCCCAAGGGTCCAGAATTGTCCCTGGGAAAGCTGTCCTTTTTCTCTTTCTCCGGCTGGAAGTAAACATCTGGCAACCGACTGCCGTACGCAGGCGTCCTGGGGGAGCCCCCCCCACCCCGGTTTCCTTCGGGACGCACATTGGTGTCTCACAGAAGAGCCCACATTCCCAACTGGGGGCACGCCAGCGTGGAATGTAAGGCTGTTTAGAACGGCGTACCTTGAGGCCGTGTGAAGGCCGTACAAACGAGAGCTTTCGAGCGAACAGGGCAGCGCTTCGCCATCGTCGTCGCACGTTCACGGAGCTTAATCAAACGAAGGCATTTACTTCCTGTGGCTCAAACGCAAGAGAGGAGCTGGAAGGCATCCAGTGCCCTTTGACAGTTGTTACAACGAACGTGAGTGCACGGTGTCTCGTGAAATAAAGCCCTAGCACTGTTGAAGCCCTCCGTTAAGGCATGCTTCTTCGCTCCTAGGGCACTCCGAGGTGTTACTGACGGGGGAAATCTGGACTTTTGCTTGAGGCCGGGGTGGGGCGAGGGGACTCACAGTTCTTGTGCCGGCGAGCTCCCGAGCGCTCCTGCTGAAGCTCCCAGCAAGGAACTGAGAGCAGCAGGCCTCACACGCGTAAACTCAGACTTCTGCTGTCACGAGTAAACTCAGACTTCTTATGGGAGGCCTTCCGGCAGCAAAGAGAAGGTGGGCGCGAGCAGTGTACTTCAGGCAGCTTAGGACCCGCCACTGTCTCGTTTACCACGGAGGGGAATAAGGTTTAGCCAGGGTCGCCCAGCTTCAAACCGGAGCTCCTCTAGGGATGCT
>NW_027193092.1:0-80000 GCF_949987515.2 Delphinus delphis
AAGAGCTACTCCTTGCTCAACGAAATGGACTCAACACCCCATATTAAACGCCTAAGAATGTACCTGACTAGTAAGTATCTTAAAACCTATGGATTGCTATGTCTCCAAAAGAGAATCAAGCGTGTGTACAGGGGCATAAACGCAGCAGTGATAGGATTGGAGAGGTTCGGTGAGCAAATGAAGACCCTTTGAAGTCATAATGCATGGTACCCATTCCACGGGTCTTAACTCTCCAGGTTTAAGGTATTCTTCCTTCAGCTAAAACATGCATGTGGAACCTAGAGTATGATCAACCATGTGATCGGGAGAGTGTTCAAATATGTCTCAGTTTTCCTCCCCTGGTACTCGGGTGCAACATTCCAGACGCTTTACTAACACTCTCCCCACTTGGAGAGTCAGTCCCTTTAACCTCCTGTTTGGCCCAGTTTGCAATTTCTGCGGAAGATGAACAGGAAGCGAGAACCAATGAGAGGCTAGCTGGAGGTGTCTGGACGGGCAAATTTAACTCTCATTTCCCACCAGGAAGAGGAATTAACCAAAGGCTCAGCATGCCGGGCCGGAACCAGATTAGGCCTGAAGCCATCCTGCGGTGTTGCGGCCAGGTCACAAGAAAGCGAGTTGAAGAAAGGAGCTCAGGGGCACTGTAATTCACAAACCTGCAGAGTTATAAATGACAGCTATCGTCCAAAAATAGACTGAAGTAAGGCTGCCAAGAGGACTTGAAAGCGGGGCAGAATTGCAGGAAACCGATTTCAGGAGGTAGACTGGAATTGCATTGAAAGCATAGGAAAAGAGGCAGAACGTCCACAATGATGCACTTGGCCAAAAAGGGCGTATGCGTTTTTTCCTGAATATATTCAGGAAAAAACGCATACGCCCTTTTTGGCCAACCAAGCAAGCTTGCAAAGGAAATCTGCACTACAATGAAGTCTCACTTCCCCCCGGTCAAAAGGGCCATCTGAAAAAAGTGTAAAATCCAGAAAGGCAGGACAGGCCATGGAGAACTGGGAGCCTTGTTATGCTGATGGGCGGGATGTAAATTGCCAACAACCACTCGGGAGAAGTGTATGGCGTTTCCTGAAACATCTAAAAAACAAAGCAACAGAACCTAGGGCACTTCCACTTATGGTCCTATAGCTTAGGGAAATTAAAATCAAAAAGACACAGCCACCCCAAAGTTTGGAACGGCTCTGTTTACAAGAACCTCGTTTACAGTACAAGTTCAACATCGCAGAAAGTGAAAAATGGATAAAGAAGTTGTGGTATTTACTTACAAAGCAATATCACTCAGCAATGAAATCTGTGTCATCAGGCCCTTAGCAGCACAATGAGTGGATTTAGGTATGATGATTCTAACTGAAATAAGTCACACAGAAAAAGAAACATCATAAGATATCAGTAATACACGGAATGTAAACTTGGTTACACAGGAACTGAATTACAGAACAGAACAGGGTCTCAAATTTAGAAAACCAACTTATGCTTGCTTAAGGGTAAAGGTGAGTTGGGGTGCTGCATAAAACCAGAGATTGAAATGAGCACAGATAAAGTTCCTTAAGCCAAATATGGAATAGACCAGAGCTACTCCTTGCTCAACGAAATGGACTCAACACCCCATATTAAACGCCTAAGAATGTACCTGACTAGTAAGTATCTTAAAACCTATGGATTGCTATGTCTCCGAAAGAGAATCAAGCATGTGTACAGGGGCATAAACGCAGCAGTGATAGGATTGGAGAGGTTCGGTGAGCAAATGAAGACCCTTTGAAGTCATATTGCATGGTACCCATTCCACGGGTTTCAACTACCCAGGTTTAAGGTAGTCTTCCTTCAGCTAAAATATGCATGTGGAACCTAGAGTATGATCAACCATGTGATCGGGAGACGTGTTCAAATATGTCTCAGTTTTCCTCCCCTGGTACTCGGGTGCAACATTCCAGACGCTTTACTAACACTCTCCCCACTTGGAGAGTCAGTCCCTTTAACCTCCTGTTTGGCCCAGTTTGCAATTTCTGCGGAAGATGAACAGGAATAGCGAGAACCAATGAGAGGCTAGCTGGAGGTGTCTGGTCGGGCAAATTTAACTCTCATTTCCCACCAGGAAGAGGAAATAACCAAAGGCTCAGCGTGCCGTGCCGGAACCAGATTAGGGCCTGAAGCCATCCTGCGGTGTTGCGGCCAGGTCACAAGAAAGCGAGTTGAAGAAAGGAGCTCAGGGGCACTGTAATTCACAAACCTGCAGAGTTATAAATGACAGCTATCGTCCAAAAATAGACTGAAGTAAGGCTGCCAAGAGGACTTGAAAGCGGGGCAGAATTGCAGGAAACCGATTTCAGGAGGTAGACTGGAATTGCATTGAAAGCATAGGAAAAGAGGCAGAACGTCCACAATGATGCACTTGGCCAAAAAGGGCGTATGCGTTTTTTCCTGAATATATTCAGGAAAAAACGCATATGCCCTTTTTGGCCAACCAAGCAAGCTTGCAAAGGAAATCTGCACTACAATGAAGTCTCACTTCCCCCCGGTCAAAAGGGCCATCTGAAAAAAGTGTAAAATCCAGAAAGGCAGGACAGGCCATGGAGAACTGGGAGCCTTGTTATGCTGATGGGCGGGATGTAAATTGCCAACAACCACTCGGGAGAAGTGTATGGTGTTTCCTGAAACATCTAAAAAACAAAGCAACAGAACCTAGGGCACTTCCACTTATGGTCCTATAGCTTAGGGAAATTAAAATCAAAAAGACACAGCCACCCCAAAGTTTGGAACGGCTCTGTTTACAAGAACCTCGTTTACAGTACAAGTTCAACATCGCAGAAAGTGAAAAATGGATAAAGAAGTTGTGGTATTTACTTACAAAGCAATATCACTCAGCAATGAAATCTGTGTCATCAGGCCCTTAGCAGCACAATGAGTGGATTCAGGTATGATGATTCTAACTGAAGTAAGTCACACAGAAAAAGAAACATCATAAGATATCAGTAATACACGGAATGTAAACTTGGCTACACAGGAACTGAATTACAGAACAGAACAGGGTCTCAAATTTAGAAAACCAACTTATTCTTGCTTAAGGGGAAAGGTGAGTTGGGGTGCTGCATAAAACCAGAGATTGAAATGAGCACAGATAAAGTTCCTTAAGCCAAATATAGAATAGACAAGAGCTACTCCTTGCTCAACAAAATGGACTCAACACCCCATATTAAACGCCTAAGAATGTACCTGACTAGTAAGTATCTTAAAACCTATGGATTGCTATGTCTCCAAAAGAGAATCAAGCGAGTGTACAGGGGCATAAACGCAGCAGTGATAGGATTGGAGAGGTTCAGTGAGCAAATGAAGACCCTTTGAAGTCATATTGCATGGTACCCATTCCACGGGTCTCAACTCTCCAGGTTTAAGGTATTCTTCCTTCAGCTAAAACATGCATGTGGAACCCAGAGTATGATCAACCATGTGAACGGGAGACGTGTTCAAATATGTCTCAGTTTTCCTCCCCTGGTACTCGGGTGCAACATTCCAGACGCTTTACTAACACTCTCCCGACTTGGAGAGTCAGTCCCTTTAACCTCCTGTTTGGCCCAGTTTGCAATTTCTGCAGAAGATGAACAGGAATAGCGAGAACCAATGAGAGACTAGCTGGAGGTGTCTGGACGGGCAAATTTAACTCTCATTTCCCACCAGGAAGAGGAAATAACCAAAGGCTCAGCGTGCCGTACCGGAACCAGATTAGGGCCTGAAGCCATCCTGCGGTGTTGCGGCCAGGTCACAAGAAAGCGAGTTGAAGAAAGGAGCTCAGGGGCACTGTAATTCACAAACCTGCAGAGTTATAAATGACAGCTATCGTCCAAAAATAGACTGAAGTAAGGCTGCCAAGAGGACTTGAAAGCGGGGCAGAATTGCAGGAAACCGATTTCAGGAGGTAGACTGGAATTGCATTGAAAGCATAGGAAAAGAGGCAGAACGTCCACAATGATGCACTTGGCCAAAAAGGGCGTATGCATTTTTTCCTGAATATATTCAGGAAAAAACGCATACGCACTTTTTGGCCAACCAAGCAAGCTTGCAAAGGAAATCTGCACTACAATGAAGTCTCACTTCCCCCCGGTCAAAAGGGCCATCTGAAAAAAGTGTAAAATCCAGAAAGGCAGGACAGGCCATGGAGAACTGGGAGCCTTGTTATGCTGATGGGCGGGATGTAAATTGCCAACAACCACTCGGGAGAAGTGTATGGTGTTTCCTGAAACATCTAAAAAACAAAGCAACAGAACCTAGGGCACTTCCACTTATGGTCCTATAGCTTAGGGAAATTAAAATCAAAAAGACACAGCCACCCCAAAGTTTGGAACGGCTCTGTTTACAAGAACCTCGTTTACAGTACAAGTTCAACATCGCAGAAAGTGAAAAATGGATAAAGAAGTTGTGGTATTTACTTACAAAGCAATATCACTCAGCAATGAAATCTGTGTCATCAGGCCCTTAGCAGCACAATGAGTGGATTCAGGTATGATGATTCTAACTGAAGTAAGTCACACAGAAAAAGAAACATCATAAGATATCAGTAATACACGGAATGTAAACTTGGCTACACAGGAACTGAATTACAGAACAGAACAGGGTCTCAAATTTAGAAAACCAACTTATTCTTGCTTAAGGGGAAAGGTGAGTTGGGGTGCTGCATAAAACCAGAGATTGAAATGAGCACAGATAAATTTCCTTAAGCCAAATATAGAATAGACAAGAGCTACTCCTTGCTCAACAAAATGGACTCAACACCCCATATTAAACGCCTAAGAATGTACCTGACTAGTAAGTATCTTAAAACCTATGGATTGCTATGTCTCCAAAAGAGAATCAAGCGAGTGTACAGGGGCATAAACGCAGCAGTGATAGGATTGGAGAGGTTCAGTGAGCAAATGAAGACCCTTTGAAGTCATATTGCATGGTACCCATTCCACGGGTCTCAACTCTCCAGGTTTAAGGTATTCTTCCTTCAGCTAAAACATGCATGTGGAACCCAGAGTATGATCAACCATGTGAACGGGAGATGTGTTCAAATATGTCTCAGTTTTCCTCCCCTGGTACTCGGCTGCAACATTCCAGACGCTTTACTAACACTCTCCCGACTTGGAGAGTCAGTCCCTTTAACCTCCTGTTTGGCCCAGTTTGCAATTTCTGCAGAAGATGAACAGGAATAGCGAGAACCAATGAGAGACTAGCTGGAGGTGTCTGAACGGGCAAATTTAACTCTCATTTCCCACCAGGAAGAGGAATTAACCAAAGGCTCAGCATGCCGGGCCAGAACCAGATTAGGGCCTGAAGCCATCCTGCGGTGTTGCGGCCAGGTCACAAGAAAGCGAGTTGAAGAAAGGAGCTCAGGGCCACTGTAATTCACAAACCTGCAGAGTTATAAATGACAGCTATCGTCCAAAAATAGACTGAAGTAAGGCTGCCAAGAGGACTTGAAAGCGGGGCAGAATTGCAGGAAACCGATTTCAGGAGGCAGACTGGAATTGCATTGAAAGCATAGGAAAAGAGGCAGAACGTCCACAATGATGCACTTGGCCAAAAAGGGCGTATGCGTTTTTTCCTGAATATATTCAGGAAAAAACGCATACGCACTTTTTGGCCAACCAAGCAAGCTTGCAAAGGAAATCTGCACTACAATGAAGTCTCACTTCCCCCCGGTCAAAAGGGCCATCTGATAAAAGTGTAAAATCCAGAAAGGCAACAGGCCATTGAGAACTGGGAGCCTTGTTATGCTGATGGGCGGGATGTAAATTGCCAACAGACACTCGGGAGAAGTGTATGGTGTTTCCTGAAACATCTAAAAAACAAAGCAACAGAGCCTAGGGCACTTCCACTTATGGTCCTATAGTTTAGGGAAATTAAAATCAAAAAGACACAGCCACCCCAAAGTTTGGAACGGCTCTGTTTACAAGAACCTCGTTTACAGTACAAGTTCAACATCGCAGAAAGTGAAAAATGGATAAAGAAGTTGTGGTATTTACTTACAAAGCAATATCACTCAGCAATGAAATCTGTGTCATCAGGCCCGTAGCAGCACAATGAGTGGATTCAGGTATGATGATTCTAACTGAAGTAAGTCACACAGAAAAAGAAACATCATAAGATATCAGTAATACACGGAATGTAAACTTGGCTACACAGGAACTGAATTACAGAACAGAACAGGGACTCAAATTTAGAAAAACAACTTATGCTTGCTTAAGGGTAAAGGTGAGTTGGGGTGCTGCATAAAACCAGAGATTGAAATGAGCACAGATAAAGTTCCTTAAGTCAAATATGGAATAGACAAGAGCTACTCCTTGCTCAACGAAATGGACTCAACACCGCATATTAAACGCCCAAGAATGTACCTGACTAGTAAGTATCTTAAAACCTATGGATTGCTATGTCTCCGAAAGAGAATCAAGCATGTGTACAGGGGCATAAACGCAGCAGTGATAGGATTGGAGAGGTTCGGTGAGCAAATAAAGACCCTTTGAAGTCATATTGCATGGTACCCATTACACGGGTCTTAACTCTCCAGGTTTAAGGTATTCTTCCTTCAGCTAAAACATGCATGTGGAACCCAAGTATGATCAACCATGTGAACGGGAGACGTGTTCAAATATGTCTCAGTTTTCCTCCCCTGGTACTCGGATGCAACATTCCAGACGCTTTACTAACACTCTCCCCACTTGGAGAGTCAGCGCCTTTAACCTCCTGTTTGGCCCAGTTTGCAATTTCTGCGGAAGATGAACAGGAATAGTGAGAACCAATGAGAGGCTAGCTGGAGGTGTCTGGACGGGCAAATTTAACTCTCATTTCCCACATGGAAGAGGAAATAACCAAAGGCTCAGCGTGCCGTACCGGAACCAGATTAGGGCCTGAAGCCATCCTGCGGTGTTGCGGCCAGGTCACAAGAAAGCGAGTTGAAGAAAGGAGCTCAGGGGCACTGTAATTCACAAACCTGCAGAGTTATAAATGACAGCTATCGTCCAAAAATAGACTGAAGTAAGGCTGCCAAGAGGACTTGAAAGCGGGGCAGAATTGCAGGAAACCGATTTCAGGAGGTAGACTGGAATTGCATTGAAAGCATAGGAAAAGAGGCAGAACGTCCACAATGATGCACTTGGCCAAAAAGGGCGTATGCGTTTTTTCCTGAATATATTCAGGAAAAAACGCATACGCCCTTTTTGGCCAACCAAGCAAGCTTGCAAAGGAAATCTGCACTACAATGAAGTCTCACTTCCCCCCGGTCAAAAGGGCCATCTGAAAAAAGTGTAAAATCCAGAAAGGCAGGACAGGCCATGGAGAACTGGGAGCCTTGTTATGCTGATGGGCGGGATGTAAATTACCAACAGACACTCCGGAGAAGTGTATGGTGTTTCCTGAAACATCTAAAAAACAAAGCAACAGAACCTAGGGCACTTCCACTTATGGTCCTATAGCTTAGGGAAATTAAAATCAAAAAGACACAGCCACCCCAAAGTTTGGGACGCCTCTGTTTACAAGAACCTCGTTTACAGTACAAGTTCAACATCGCAGAAAGTGAAAAATGGATAAAGAAGTTGTGGTATTTACTTACAAAGCAATATCACTCAGCAATGAAATCTGTGTCATCAGGCCCTTAGCAGCACAATGAGTGGATTCAGGTATGATGATTCTAACTGAAATAAGTCACACAGAAAAAGAAACATCATAAGATATCAGTAATACACGGACTGGAATCTTGGCTACACAGGAACTGAATTACAGAACAGAACAGGGTCTCAAATTTAGAAAAACAACTTATGCTTGCTTAAGGGTAAAGGTGAGTTGGGGTGCTGCATAAAACCAGAGATTGAAATGAGCACAGATAAAGTTCCTTAAGCCAAATATGGAATAGACAAGAGCTACTCCTTGCTCAACGAAATGGACTCAACACCGCATATTAAACGCCTAAGAATGTACCTGACTTGTAAGTATCTTAAAACCTAAGAATTGCTATGTCTCCGAAAGAGAATCAAGCATGTGTACAGGGGCATAAACGCAGCAGTGATAGGATTGGAGAGGTTCGGTGAGCAAATGAAGACCCTTTGAAGTCATAATGCATGGTACCCATTCCACGGGTTTCAACTACCCAGGTTTAAGGTATTCTTCCTTCAGCTAAAACATGCATGTGGAACCTAGAGTATGATCAACCATGTGATCGGGAGACGTGTTCAAATATGTCTCAGTTTTCCTCCCCTGGTACTCGGGTGCAACATTCCAGACGCTTTACTAACACTCTCCCCACTTGGAGAGTCAGTCCCTTTAACCTCCTGTTTGGCCCAGTTTGCAATTTCTGCGGAAGATGAACAGGAATAGCGAGAACCAATGAGAGGCTAGCTGGAGGTGTCTGGACGGGCAAATTTAACTCTCATTTCCCACCAGGAAGAGGAATTAACCAAAGGCTCAGCATGCCGGGCCGGAACCAGATTAGGCCTGAAGCCATCCTGCGGTGTTGCGGCCAGGTCACAAGAAAGCGAGTTGAAGAAAGGAGCTCAGGGGCACTGTAATTCACAAACCTGCAGAGTTATAAATGACAGCTATCGTCCAAAAATAGACTGAAGTAAGGCTGCCAAGAGGACTTGAAAGCGGGGCAGAATTGCAGGAAACCGATTTCAGGAGGTAGACTGGAATTGCATTGAAAGCATAGGAAAAGAGGCAGAACGTCCACAATGATGCACTTGGCCAAAAAGGGCGTATGCGTTTTTTCCTGAATATATTCAGGAAAAAACGCATACGCCCTTTTTGGCCAACCAAGCAAGCTTGCAAAGGAAATCTGCACTACAATGAAGTCTCACTTCCCCCCGGTCAAAAGGGCCATCTGAAAAAAGTGTAAAATCCAGAAAGGCAGGACAGGCCATGGAGAACTGGGAGCTTTGTTATGCTGATGGGCGGGATGTAAATTGCCAACAACCACTCGGGAGAAGTGTATGGTGTTTCCTGAAACATCTAAAAAACAAAGCAACAGAGCCTAGGGCACTTCCACTTATGGTCCTATAGCTTAGGGAAATTAAAATCAAAAAGACACAGCCACCCCAAAGTTTGGGACGCCTCCGTTTACAAGAACCTCGTTTACCGTACAAGTTCAATATCACAGAAAGTGAAAAATGGATAAAGAACTTGTGGTACTTACGTACAATGCAGTATCACTCAGCAATGAAATCTATGTCATCAGGCCCGTAGCAGCATAATGAGTGGATTCAGGTACGATGATTCTAACTGAAATAAGTCACACAGAAAAAGAAACATCATAAGATATCACTAATACACGGAAGGTAAACTTGGCTACACAGGAACTGCATTCCAAAACAGAACAGGGTCTCAAATTTAGAAAACCAACTTATGCTTGCTTAAGGGGAAAGGTGAGTTGGGGTGCTGCATAAAACCAGAGATTGAAATGAGCACAGATAAAGTTCCTTAAGCCAAATATGGAATAGACAAGAGCTACTCCTTGCTCAACGAAATGGACTCAACACCCCATATTAAACGCCTAAGAATGTACCTGACTAGTAAGTATCTTAAAACCTATGGATTGCTATGTCTCCAAAAGAGAATCAAGCGTGTGTACAGGGGCATAAACGCAGCAGTGATAGGATTGGAGAGGTTCGGTGAGCAAATGAAGACCCTTTGAAGTCATATTGCATGGTACCCATTACACGGGTCTCAACTCTCCAGCTTTAAGGTATTCTTCCCTCAGCAAATCATTCATGTGGAACCCAAGTATGATCAACCATGTGAACGGGAGACGTGTTCAAATATGTCTCAGTTTTCCTCCCCTGGTACTCGGGTGCAACATTCCAGACGCTTTACTAACACTCTCCCCACTTGGAGAGTCAGCGCCTTTAACTTCCTGTTTGGCCCAGTTTGCAATTTCTGCGGAAGATGAACAGGAATAGCGAGAACCAATGAGAGGCTAGCTGGAGGTGTCTGGACGGGCAAATTTAAC
This sequence comes from Delphinus delphis, assembly GCF_949987515.2. NCBI lineage: Eukaryota > Metazoa > Chordata > Mammalia > Artiodactyla > Delphinidae > Delphinus > Delphinus delphis. The sequence goes on from NW_027193092.1 coordinate 9,980, forward strand.
TCTCATTTCCCACCAGGAAGAGGAAATAACCAAAGGCTCAGCGTGCCGTACCGGAACCAGATTAGGGCCTGAAGCCATCCTGCGGTGTTGCGGCCAGCTCAAAAGAAAGCGAGTTGAAGAAAGGAGCTCAGGGGCACTGTAATTCACAAACCTGCAGAGTTATAAATGACAGCTATCGTCCAAAAATAAACTGAAGTAAGCCTGCCAAGAGGACTTGAAAGCGGGGCAGAATTGCAGGAAACCGATTTCAGGAGGTAGACTGGAATTGCATTGAAAGCATAGGAAAAGAGGCAGAACGTCCACAATGATGCACTTGGCCAAAAAGGGCGTATGCGTTTTTTCCTGAATATATTCAGGAAAAAACGCATACGCCCTTTTTGGCCAACCAAGCAAGCTTGCAAAGGAAATCTGCACTACAATGAAGTCTCACTTCCCCCCGGTCAAAAGGGCCATCTGAAAAAAGTGTAAAATCCAGAAAGGCAGGACAGGCCATGGAGAACTGGGAGCCTTGTTATGCTGATGGGCGGGATGTAAATTGCCAACAACCACTCGGGAGAAGTGTATGGTGTTTCCTGAAACATCTAAAAAACAAAGCAACAGAACCTAGGGCACTTCCACTTATGGTCCTATAGCTTAGGGAAATTAAAATCAAAAAGACACAGCCACACCAAAGTTTGGAACGGCTCTGTTTACAAGAACCTCGTTTACAGTACAAGTTCAACATCGCAGAAAGTGAAAAATGGATAAAGAATTTGTGGTATTTACTTACAAAGCATTATCACTCAGCAATGAAATCTGTGTCATCAGGCCCTTAGCAGCACAATGAGTGGATTCAGGTATGATGATTCTAACTGAAGTAAGTCACACAGAAAAAGAAACATCATAAGATATCAGTAATACACGGAATGTAAACTTGGCTACACAGGAACTGAATTACAGAACAGAACAGGGACTCAAATTTAGAAAACCAACTTATGCTTGCTTAAGGGTAAAGGTGAGTTGGGGTGCTGCATAAAACCAGAGATTGAAATGAGCACAGATAAAGTTCCTTAAGTCAAATATGGAATAGACAAGAGCTACTCCTTGCTCAACGAAATGGACTCAACACCGCATATTAAACGCCTAAGAATGTACCTGACTAGTAAGTATCTTAAAACCTATGGATTGCTATGTCTCCGAAAGAGAATCAAGCATGTGTACAGGGGCATAAACGCAGCAGTGATAGGATTGGAGAGGTTCGGTGAGCAAATGAAGACCCTTTGAAGTCATATTGCATGGTACCCATTCCACGGGTTTCAACTAACCAGGATTTAGGTATTCTTCCTTCAGCTAAAACATGCATGTGGAACCTAGAGTATGATCAACCATGTGATAGGGAGACGTGTTCAAATATGTCAGTTTTCATACCCTGGTACTCGGGTGCAACATTCCAGACGCTTTACTAACACTCTCCCCACTTGGAGAGTCAGTCCCTTTAACCTCCTGTTTGGCCCAGTTTGCAATTTCTGCGGAAGATGAACAGGAATAGCAAGAACCAATGAGAGGCTAGCTGGAGGTGTCTGGACGGGCAAATTTAACTCTCATTTCCCACCAGGAAGAGGAAATAACCAAAGGCTCAGCGTGCCGTACCGGAACCAGATTAGGGCCTGAAGCCACCCTGCGGTGTTGCGGCCAGATCAAAAGAAAGCGAGTTGAAGAAAGGAGCTCAGGGGCACTGTAATTCACAAACCTGCAGAGTTATAAATGACAGCTATCGTCCAAAAATAGACTGAAGTAAGGCTGCCAAGAGGACTTGAAAGCGGGGCAGAATTGCAGGAAACCGATTTCAGGAGGTAGACTGGAATTGCATTGAAAGCATAGGAAAAGAGGCAGAACGTCCACAATGATGCACTTGGCCAAAAAGGGCGTATGCGTTTTTTCCTGAATATATTCAGGAAAAAACGCATACGCCCTTTTTGGCCAACCAAGCAAGCTTGCAAAGGAAATCTGCACTACAATGAAGTCTCACTTGCCCCCGGTCAAAAGGGCCATCTGAAAAAAGTGTAAAATCCAGAAAGGCAGGACAGGCCATGGAGAACTGGGAGCCTTGTTATGCTGATGGGCGGGATGTAATTTGCCAACAGACACGTGGGAGAAGTGTATGGTGTTTCCTGAAACATCTAAAAAACAAAGCAACAGAGCCTAGGGCACTGCCACTTATGGTCCTATAGCTTAGGGAAATTAAAATCAAAAAGACACAGCCACCCCAAAGTTTGGGACGCCTCTGTTTACAAGAACCTCGTTTACAGTACAAGTTCAACATCGCAGAACGTGAAAAATGGATAAAGAACTTGTGTTACTTACGTACAATGCAGTATCACTCAGCAATGAAATCTATGTCATCAGGCCTGTAGCAGCATAATGAGTGGATTCAGGTACAATGATTCTAACTGAAATAAGTCACACAGAAAAAGAAACATCATAAGATATCACTAATACACGGAATGTAAACTTGGCTACACAGGAACTGCATTCCAGAACAGAACAGGGACTCAAATTTAGAAAACCAACTTATGCTTGCTTAAGGGTAAAGGTGAGTTGGGGTGCTGCATAAAACCAGAGATTGAAATGAGCACAGATAAAGTTCCTTAAGCCAAATATGGAATAGACAAGAGCTACTCCTTGCTCAACGAAATGGACTCAAAACCACATATTAAACCCCTAAGAATGTACCTGACTAGTAAGTATCTTAAAACCTATGGATTGCTATGTCTCCAAAAGAGAATCAAGCGTGTGTACAGGGGAATAAACGCAGCAGTGATAGGATTGGAGAGGTTCGGTGAGCAAATGAAGACCCTTTGAAGTCATATTGCATGGTACCCATTACACGGGTCTCAACTCTCCAGGTTTAAGGTATTCTTCCTTCAGCTAAAACATGCATGTGGAACCCAGAGTATGATCAACCATGTGAACGGGAGACGTGTTCAAATATGTCTCAGTTTTACTCCCCTGGTACTCGGGTGCAACATTCCAGACGCTTTACTAACACTCTCCCGACTTGGAGAGTCAGTCCCTTTAACCTCCTGTTTGGCCCAGTTTGCAATTTCTGCGGAAGATGAACAGGAATAGAGAGAACCAATGAGAGGCTAGCTGGAGGTGTCTGGACGGGCAAATTTAACTCTCATTTCCCACCAGGAAGAGGAAATAACCAAAGGCTCAGCGTGCCGTACCGGAACCAGATTAGGGCCTGAAGCCATCCTGCGGTGTTGCGGCCAGCTCAAAAGAAAGCGAGTTGAAGAAAGGAGCCCAGGGGCACTGTAATTCACAAACCTGCAGAGTTATAAATGACAGCTATCGTCCAAAAATACACTGAAGTAAGGCTGCCAAGAGGACTTGAAAGCGGGGCAGAATTGCAGGAAACCGATTTCAGGAGGTAGACTGGAATTGCATTGAAAGCATAGGAAAAGAGGCAGAACGTCCACAATGATGCACTTGGCCAAAAAGGGCGTATGCGTTTTTTCCTGAATATATTCAGGAAAAAACGCATACGCCCTTTTTGGCCAACCAAGCAAGCTTGCAAAGGAAATCTGCACTACAATGAAGTCTCACTTCCCCCCGGTCAAAAGGGCCATCTGAAAAAAGTGTAAAATCCAGAAAGGCAGGACAGGCCATGGAGAACTGGGAGCCTTGTTATGCTGATGGGCGGGATGTAAATTGCCAACAGACACTCGGGAGAAGTGTATGGTGTTTCCTGAAACATCTAAAAAACAAAGCAACAGAACCTAGGGCACTTCCACTTATGGTCCTATAGCTTAGGGAAATTAAAATCAAAAAGACACAGCCACCCCAAAGTTTGGGACGCCTCTGTTTACAAGAACCTCGTTTACAGTACAAGTTCAACATCGCAGAAAATGAAAAATGGATAAAGAAGTTGTGGTATTTACTTACAAAGCAATATCACTCAGCAATGAAATCTGTGTCATCAGGCCCTTAGCAGCACAATGAGTGGATTCAGGTATGATGATTCTAACTGAAATAAGTCACACAGAAAAAGAAACATCATAAGATATCAGTAATACACGGAATGTAAACTTGGCTACACAGGAACTGAATTACAGAACAGAACAGGGTCTCAAATTTAGAAAACCAACTTATTCTTGCTTAAGGGTAAAGGTGAGTTGGGGTGCTGCATAAAACCAGAGATTGAAATGAGCACAGATAAAGTTCCTTAAGCCAAATATGGAATAGACAAGAGCTACTCCTTGCTCAACGAAATGGACTCAACACCCCATATTAAACGCCTAAGAATGTACCTGACTATTAAGTATCTTAAAACCTATGGATTGCTATGTCTCCGAAAGAGAATCAAGCATGTGTACAGGGGCATAAACGCAGCAGTGATAGGATTGGAGAGGTTCGGTGAGCAAATGAAGACCCTTTGAAGTCATATTGCATGGTACCCATTCCACGGGTTTCAACTACCCAGGTTTAAGGTATTCTTCCTTCAGCTAAAACATGCATGTGGAACCTAGAGTATGATCAACCATGTGATCGGGAGACGTGTTCAAATATGTCTCAGTTTTCCTCCCCTGGTACTCGGGTGCAACATTCCAGACGCTTTACTAACACTCTCCCCACTTGGAGAGTCAGTCCCTTTAACATCCTGTTTGGCCCAGTTTGCAATTTCTGTGGAAGATGAACAGGAATAGCGAGAACCAATGAGAGGCTAGCTGGAGGTGTCTGGACGGGCAAATTTAACTCTCATTTCCCACCAGGAAGAGGAATTAACCAAAGGCTCAGCTGGCCGGGCCGGAACTAGATTAGGGCCTGAAGCCATCCTGCGGTGTTGCGGCCAGGTCACAAGAAAGCGAGTTGAAGAAAGGAGCTCAGGAGCACTGTAATTCACAAACCTGCAGAGTTATAAATGACAGCTATCGTCCAAAAATAGACTGAAGTAAGGCTGCCAAGAGGACTTGAAAGCGGGGCAGAATTGCAGGAAACCGATTTCAGGAGGTAGACTGGAATTGCATTGAAAGCATAGGAAAAGAGGCAGAACGTCCACAATGATGCACTTGGCCAAAAAGGGCGTATGCGTTTTTTCCTGAATATATTCAGGAAAAAACGCATACGCCCTTTTTGGCCAACCAAGCAAGCTTGCAAAGGAAATCTGCACTACAATGAAGTCTCACTTCCCCCCGGTCAAAAGGGCCATCTGAAAAAAGTGTAAAATCCAGAAAGGCAACAGGCCATTGAGAACTGGGAGCCTTGTTATTCTGATGGGCGGGATGTAAATTGCCAACAGACACTTGGGAGAAGTGTATGGTGTTTCCTGAAACATCTAAAAAACAAAGCAACAGAGCCTAGGGCACTGCCACTTATGGTCCTATAGCTTAGGGAAATTAAAATCAAAAAGACACAGCCACCCCAAAGTTTGGAACGGCTCTGTTTACAAGAACCTCGTTTACAGTACAAGTTCAACATCGCAGAAAGTGAAAAATGGATAAAGAAGTTGTGGTATTCACTTACAAAGCAATATCACTCAGCAATGAAATCTATGTCATCAGGCCCTTAGCAGCACAATGAGTGGATTCAGGTATGATGATTCTAACTGAAATAAGTCACACAGAAAAAGAAACATCATAAGATATCAGTAATACACGGAATGTAAACTTGGCTACACAGGATCTGAATTACAGAACAGAACAGGGTCTCAAATTTAGAAAAACAACTTATGCTTGCTTAAGGGTAAAGGTGAGTTGGGGTGCTGCATAAAACCAGAGATTGAAATGAGCACAGATAAAGTTCCTTAAGCCAAATATGGAATAGACAAGAGCTACTCCTTGCTCAACGAAATGGACTCAAAACCGCATATTAAACGCCTAAGAATGTACCTGACTTGTAAGTATTTAAAACCTATGGATTGCTATGTCTCCGAAAGAGAATCAAGCATGTGTACAGGGGCATAAACGCAGCAGTGATAGGATTGGAGAGGTTCGGTGAGCAAATGAAGACCCTTTGAAGTCATATTGCATGGTACCCATTCCACGGGTTTCAACTACCCAGGTTTAAGGTATTCTTCCTTCAGCTAAAACATGCATATGGAACCTAGAGTATGATCAACCATGTGATCGGGAGACGTGTTCAAATATGTCTCAGTTTTCCTCCCCTGGTACTCGGGTGCAACATTCCAGAGGCTTTACTAACACTCTCCCCACTTGGAGAGTCAGTCCCTTTAACCTCCTGTTTGGCCCAGTTTGCAATTTCTGCGGAAGATGAACAGGAATAGTGAGAACCAATGAGAGGCTAGCTGGAGGTGTCTGGACGGGCAAATTTAACTCTCATTTCCCACCAGGAAGAGGAATTAACCAAAGGCTCAGCGTGCCGGGCCGGAACCAGATTAGGGCCTGAAGCCATCCTGCGGTGTTGCGGACAGGTCACAAGAAAGCGAGTTGAAGAAAGGAGCTCAGGGGCACTGTAATTCACAAACCTGCAGAGTTATATGACAGCTATCGTCCAAAAATAGACTGAAGTAAGGCTGCCAAGAGGACTTGAAAGCGGGGCAGAATTGCAGGAAACCGATTTCAGGAGGTAGACTGGAATTGCATTGAAAGCATAGGAAAAGAGGCAGAACGTCCACAATGATGCACTTGGCCAAAAAGGGCGTATGCGTTTTTTCCTGAATATATTCAGGAAAAAACGCATACGCCCTTTTTGGCCAACCAAGCAAGCTTGCAAAGGAAATCTGCACTACAATGAAGTCTCACTTCCCCCCAGCCAAAAGGGCCATCTGAGAAAAGTGTAAAATCCAGAAAGGCAACAGGCCATTGAGAACTGGGAGCCTTGTTATGCTGATGGGCGGGATGTAAATTGCCAACAGACACTTGGGAGAAGTGTATGGTGTTTCCTGAAACATCTAAAAAACAAAGCAACAGAGCCTAGGGCACTTCCACTTATGGTCCTATAGCTTAGGGAAATTAAAATCAAAAAGACACAGCCACCCCAAAGTTTGGAACGGCTCTGTTTACAAGAACCTCGTTTACAGTACAAGTTCAACATCGCAGAAAGTGAAAAATGGATAAAGAAGTTGTGGCATTCACTTACAAAGCAATATCATTCAGCAATGAAATCTATGTCATCAGGCCCTTAGCAGCACAATGAGTGGATTCAGGTATGATGATTCTAACTGAAATAAGTCACACAGAAAAAGAAACATCATAAGATATCAGTAATACACGGAATGGAAACTTGGCTACACAGGAACTGAATTACAGAACAGAACAGGGTCTCAAATTTAGAAAAACAACTTATGCTTGCTTAAGGGTAAAGGTGAGTTGGGGTGCTGCATAAAACCAGAGATTGAAATGAGCACAGATAAAGTTCCTTAAGCCAAATATGGAATAGACAAGAGCTACTCCTTGCTCAACGAAATGGACTCAACACCGCATATTAAACGCCTAAGCTTGTACCTGACTAGTAAGTATCTTAAAACCTATGGATTGCTATGTCTCCGAAAGAGAATCAAGCATGTGTACAGGGGCATAAACGCAGCAGTGATAGGATTGGAGAGGTTCGGTGAGCAAATGAAGACCCTTTGAAGTCATATTGCATGGTACCCATTCCACGGGTTTCAACTACCCAGGTTTAAGGTATTCTTCCTTCAGCTAAAACATGCATGTGGAACCTAGAGTATGATCAACCATGTGATCGGGAGATGTGTTCAAATATGTCTCAGTTTTCCTCCCCTGGTACTCAGGTGCAACATTCCAGACGCTTTACTAACACTCTCCCCACTTGGAGAGTCAGTCCCTTTAACCTCCTGTTTGGCCCAGTTTGCAATTTCTGCGGAAGATGAACAGGAATAGCGAGAACCAATGAGAGGCTAGCTGGAGGTGTCTGGACGGGCAAATTTAACTCTCATTTCCCATCAGGAAGAGGAATTAACCAAAGGCTCAGCATGCCGGACCGGAACCAGATTAGGCCCTGAAGCCATCTTGCGGTGTTGCGGCCAGGTCACAAGAAAGCGAGTTGAAGAAAGGAGCTCAGAGGCACTGTAATTCACAAACCTGCAGAGTTATAAATGACAGCTATCGTCCAAAAATAGACTGAAGTAAGGCTGCCAAGAGGACTTGAAAGCGGGGCAGAATTGCAGGAAACCGATTTCAGGAGGTAGACTGGAATTGCATTGAAAGCATAGGAAAAGAGGCAGAATGTCCACAATGATGCACTTGGCCAAAAAGGGCGTATGCGTTTTTTCCTGAATATATTCAGGAAAAAACGCATACGCCCTTTTTGGCCAACCAAGCAAGCTTGCAAAGGAAATCTGCACTACAATGAAGTCTCACTTCCCCCCGGTCAAAAGGGCCATATGAAAAAAGTGTAAAATCCAGAAAGGCAGGACAGGCCATGGAGAACTGGGAGCCTTGTTATGCTGATGGGCGGGATGTAAATTGCCAACAGACACTCGGGAGAAGTGTATGGTGTTTCCTGAAACATCTAAAAAACAAAGCAACAGAGCCTAGTGAACTGCCACTTATGGTCCTATAGCTTAGGGAAATTAAAATCAAAAAGACATAGCCACCCCAAAGTTTGGGATGCCTCTGTTTACAAGAACCTCGTTTACAGTACAAGTTCAACATCGCAGAAAGTGAAAAATGGATAAAGAAGTTGTGGTATTTACTTACAAACCATATCACTCAGCAATGAAATCTATGTCATCAGGCCCTTAGCATCACAATGAGTGGATTCAGGTATGATGATTCTAACTGAACTAAGTCACACAGAAAAAGAAACATCATAAGATATCAGTAATACACGGAATGTAAACTTGGCTACACAGGAACTGAATTACAGAACAGAACAGGGTCTCAAATTTAGAAAACCAACTTATGCTTGCTTAAGGGTAAAGGTAAGTTGGGGTGCTGCATAAAACCAGAGATTGAAATGAGCACAGATAAAGTTCCTTAAGTCAAATATGGAATAGACAAGAGCTACTCCTTGCTCAACGAAATGGACTCAACACCGCATATTAAACGCCTAAGAATGTACCTGACTAGTAAGTATCTTAAAACCTATGGATTGCTATGTCTCCGAAAGAGAATCAAGCATGTGTACAGGGGCATAAACGCAGCAGTGATAGGATTGGAGAGGTTCGGTGAGCAAATGAAGACCCTTTGAAGTCATATTGCGTGGTACCCATTATACGGGTCTTAACTCTCCAGGTTTAAGGTATTCTTCCTTCAGCTAAAACATGCATGTGGAACCCAAGTATGATCAACCATGTGAACGGGAGACGTGTTCAAATATGTCTCAGTTTTCCTCCCCTGGTACTCGGGTGCAACATTCCAGACGCTTTACTAACACTCTCCCCACTTGGAGAGTCAGCGCCTTTAACCTCCTGTTTGGCCCAGTTTGCAATTTCTGCGGAAGATGAACAGGAATAGCGAGAACCAATGAGAGGCTAGCTGGAGGTGTCTGGACGGGCAAATTTAACTCTCATTTCCCACCAGGAAGAGGAAATAACCAAAGGCTCAGCGTGCCGTGCCGGAACCAGATTAGGGCCTGAAGCCATCCTGCGGTGTTGCGGCCAGCTCAAAAGAAAGCGAGTTGAAGAAAGGAGCTCAGGGGCACTGTAATTCACAAACCTGCAGAGTTATAAATGACAGCTATCGTCCAAAAATAGACTGAAGTAAGGCTGCCAAGAGGACTTGAAAGCGGGGCAGAATTGCAGGAAACCGATTTCAGGAGGTAGACTGGAATTGCATTGAAAGCATAGGAAAAGAGGCAGAACGTCCACAATGATGCACTTGGCCAAAAAGGGCGTATGCGTTTTTTCCTGAATATATTCAGGAAAAAACGCATACGCCCTTTTTGGCCAACCAAGCAAGCTTGCAAAGGAAATCTGCACTACAATGAAGTCTCACTTCCCCCCGGTCAAAAGGGCCATCTGAAAAAAGTGTAAAATCCAGAAAGGCAGGACAGGCCATGGACAACTGGGAGCCTTGTTATGCTGATGGGCGGGATGTAAATTGCCAACAGACACTCGGGAGAAGTGTATGGTGTTTCCTGAAACATCTAAAAAACAAAGCAACAGAGCCTAGGGCACTGCCACTTATGGTCCTATAGCTTAGGGAAATTAAAATCAAAAAGACACAGCCACCCCAAAATTTGGGACGCCTCTGTTTACAAGAACCTCGTTTACAGTACAAGTTCAACATCGCAGAAAGTGAAAAATGGATAAAGAAGTTGTGGTATTTACTTACAAAGCAATATCACTCAGCAATGAAATCTATGTCATTAGGCCCTTAGCAGCACAATGAGTGGATTCATGTATGATGATTCTAACTGAAATAAGTCACACAGAAAAAGAAACATCATAAGATATCAGTAATACACGGAATGGAAACTTGGCTACACAGGAACTGAATTACAGAACAGAACAGGGTCTCAAATTTAGAAAACCAACTTATGCTTGCTTAAGGGTAAAGGTGAGTTGGGGTGCTGCATAAAACCAGAGATTGAAATGAGCACAGATTAAGTTCTTTAAGTCAAATATGGAATAGACAAGAGCTACTCCTTGCTCAACGAAATGGACTCAACACCGCATATTAAACGCCTAAGAATGTACCTGACTAGTAAGTATCTTAAAACCTATGGATTGCTATGTCTCCAAAAGAGAATCAAGCATGTGTACAGGGGCATAAACGCAGCAGTGATAGGATTGGAGAGGTTCGGTGAGCAAATGAAGACCCTTTGAAGTCATATTGCATGGTACCCATTACACGGGTCTCAACTCTCCAGGTTTAAGGTATTCTTCCTTCAGCTAAAACATGCATGTGGCACCCAAGTATGATCAACCATGTGAACGGGAGACGTGTTCAAATATGTCTCAGTTTTCCTCCCCTGGTACTCGGGTGCAACATTCCAGACGCTTTACTAACACTCTCCCCACTTGGAGAGTCAGCGCCTTTAACCTCCTGTTTGGCCCAGTTTGCAATTTCTGCGGAAGATGAACAGGAATAGCGAGAACCAATGAGAGGCTAGCTGGAGGTGTCTGGACGGGCAAATTTCACTCTCATTTCCCACCAGGAAGAGGAAATAACCAAAGGCTCAGCGTGCCGTACCGGAACCAGATTAGGGCCTGAAGCCACCCTGCGGTGTTGCGGCCAGCTCAAAAGAAAGCGAGTTGAAGAAAGGAGCTCAGGGGCACTGTAATTCACAAACCTGCAGAGTTATAAATGACAGCTATCGTCCAAAAATAGACTGAAGTAAGGCTGCCAAGAGGACTTGAAAGCGGGGCAGAATTGCAGGAAACCGATTTCAGGAGGTAGACTGGAATTGCATTGAAAGCATAGGAAAAGAGGCAGAACGTCCACAATGATGCACTTGGCCAAAAAGGGCGTATGCGTTTTTTCCTGAATATATTCAGGAAAAAACGCATACGCCCTTTTTGGCCAACCAAGCAAGCTTGCAAAGGAAATCTGCACTACAATGAAGTCTCACTTCCCCCCGGTCAAAAGGGCCATCTGAAAAAAGTGTAAAATCCAGAAAGGCAGGACAGGCCATGGAGAACTGGGAGCCTTGTTATGCTGATGGGCGGGATGTAAATTGCCAACAGACACTCGGGAGAAGTGTATGGTGTTTCCTGAAACATCTAAAAAACAAAGCAACAGAGCCTAGGGCACTGCCACTTATGGTCCTATAGCTTAGGGAAATTAAAATCAAAAAGACACAGCCACCCCAAAGTTTGGAACGGCTCTGTTTACAAGAACCTCGTTTACAGTACAAGTTCAACATCGCAGAAAGTGAAAAATGGATAAAGAAGTTGTGGTATTTACTTACAAAGCAATATCACTCAGCAATGAAATCTATGTCATTAGGCCCTTAGCAGCACAATGAGTGGATTCAGGTATGATGATTCTAACTGAAATAAGTCACACAGAAAAAGAAACATCATAAGATATCAGTAATACACGGAATGTAAACTTGGCTACACAGGAACTGAATTACAGAACAGAACAGGGTCTCAAATTTAGAAAACCAACTTATGCTTGCTTAAGGGTAAAGGTGAGTTGGGGTGCTGCATAAAACCAGAGATTGAAATGAGCACAGATTAAGTTCCTTAAGTCAAATATGGAATAGACAAGAGCTACTCCTTGCTCAACGAAATGGACTCAACACCGCATATTAAACGCCTAAGAATGTACCTGACTAGTAAGTATCGTAAAACCTATGGATTGCTATGTCTCCAAAAGAGAATCAAGCATGTGTACAGGGGCATAAACGCAGCAGTGATAGGATTGGAGAGGTTCGGTGAGCAAATGAAGACCCTTTGAAGTCATATTGCATGGTACCCATTACACGGGTCTCAACTCTCCAGGTTTAAGGTATTCTTCCTTCAGCTAAAACATGCATGTGGAACCCAAGTATGATCAACCATGTGAACGGGAGACGTGTTCAAATATATCTCAGTTTTCCTCCCCTGGTACTCGGGTGCAACATTCCAGACACTTTACTAACACTCTCCCCACTTGGAGAGTCAGCGCCTTTAACCTCCTGTTTGGCCCAGTTTGCAATTTCTGCGGAAGATGAACAGGAATAGCGAGAACCAATGAGAGGCTAGCTGGAGGTGTCTGGACGGGCAAATTTCACTCTCATTTCCCACCAGGAAGAGGAAATAACCAAAGGCTCAGCGTGCCGTACCGGAACCAGATTAGGGCCTGAAGCCACCCTGCGGTGTTGCGGCCAGCTCAAAAGAAAGCGAGTTGAAGAAAGGAGCTCAGGGGCACTGTAATTCACAAACCTGCAGAGTTATAAATGACAGCTATCGTCCAAAAATAGACTGAAGTAAGGCTGCCAAGAGGACTTGAAAGCGGGGCAGAATTGCAGGAAACCGATTTCAGGAGGTAGACTGGAATTGCATTGAAAGCATAGGAAAAGAGGCAGAACGTCCACAATGATGCACTTGGCCAAAAAGGGCGTATGCGTTTTTTCCTGAATATATTCAGGAAAAAACGCATACGCCCTTTTTGGCCAACCAAGCAAGCTTGCAAAGGAAATCTGCACTACAATGAAGTCTCACTTCCCCCCGGTCAAAAGGGCCATCTGAAAAAAGTGTAAAATCCAGAAAGGCAGGACAGGCCATGGAGAACTGGGAGCCTTGTTATGCTGATGGGCGGGATGTAAATTGCCAACAGACACTCGGGAGAAGTGTATGGTGTTTCCTGAAACATCTAAAAAACAAAGCAACAGAACCTAGGGCACTTCCACTTATGGTCCTATAGCTTAGGGAAATTAAAATCAAAAAGACACAGCCACCCCAAAGTTTGGAATGGCTCTGTTTACAAGAACCTCGTTTACAGTACAAGTTCAACATCGCAGAAAGTGAAAAATGGATAAAGAAGTTGTGGTATTCACTTACAAAGCAATATCACTCAGCAATGAAATCTGTGTCATCAGGCCCTTAGCAGCACAATGAGTGGATTCAGGTATGATGATTCTAACTGAAATAAGTCACACAGAAAAAGAAACATCATAAGATATCAGTAATACACGGAATGGAAACTTGGCTACACAGGAACTGAATTACAGAACAGAACCGGTCTCAAATTTAGAAAAACAACTTATGCTTGCTTAAGGGTAAAGGTGAGTTGGGGTGCTGCATAAAACCAGAGATTGAAATGAGCACAGATAAAGTTCCTTAAGCCAAATATGGAATAGACAAGAGCTACTCCTTGCTCAACGAAATGGACTCAACACCGCATATTAAACGCCTAAGAATGTACCTGACTTGTAAGTATCTTAAAACCTATGGATTGCTATGTCTCTGAAAGAGAATCAAGCATGTGTACAGGGGCATAAACGCAGCAGTGATAGGATTGGAGAGGTTCGGTGAGCAAATGAAGACCCTTTGAAGTCATATTGCATGGTACCCATTCCACGGGTTTCAACTACCCAGGTTTAAGGTATTCTTCCTTCAGCTAAAACATGCATATGGAACCTAGAGTATGATCAACCATGTGATCGGGAGACGTGTTCAAATATGTCTCAGTTTTACTCCCCTGGTACTCGGGTGCAACATTCCAGACGCTTTACTAACACTCGCCCCACTTGGAGAGTCAGCGCCTTTAACCTCCTGTTTGGCCCAGTTTGCAATTTCTGCGGAAGATAAACAGGAATAGCGAGAACCAATGAGAGACTAGCTGGAGGTGTCTGGACGGGCAAATTTAACTCTCATTTCCCACCAGGAAGAGGAAATAACCAAAGGCTCAGCGTGCCGTGCCGGAACCAGATTAGGGCCTGAAGCCATCCTGCGGTGTTGCGGCCAGGTCACAAGAAAGCGAGTTGAAGAAAGGAGCTCAGGGGCACTGTAATTCACAAACCTGCAGAGTTATAAATGACAGCTATCGTCCAAAAATAGACTGAAGTAAGGCTGCCAAGAGGACTTGAAAGCGGGGCAGAATTGCAGGAAGCCGATTTCAGGAGGTAGACTGGAATTGCATTGAAAGCATAGGAAAAGAGGCAGAACGTCCACAATGATGTACTTGGCCAAAAAGGGCGTATGCGTTTTTTTCCTGAATATTCAGGAAAAAACGCATACGCCCTTTTTGGCCAACCAAGCAAGCTTGCAAAGGAAATCTGCACTACAATGAAGTCTCACTTCCTCCCGGTCAAAAGGGCCATCTGAAAAAAGTGTAAAATCCAGAAAGACAAGACAGGCCATGGAGAACTGGGAGCCTTGTTATGGTGATGGGCGGGATGTAAATTGCCAACAACCACTCGGGAGAAGTGTATGGTGTTTCCTGAAACATCTAAAAAACAAAGCAACAGAACCTAGGGCACTTCCACTTATGGTCCTATAGCTTAGGGAAATTAAAATCAAAAAGACACAGCCACCCCAAAGTTTGGAACGGCTCTGTTTACAAGAACCTCGTTTACAGTACAAGTTCAACATCGCAGAAAGTGCAAAATGGATAAAGAAGTTGTGGTATTTACTTACAAAGCAATATCACTCAGCAATGATATCTGTGTCATCAGGCCCTTAGCAGCACAATGAGTGGATTCAGGTACGATGATTCTAACTGAAATAAGTCACACAGAAAAAGAAACATCATAAGATATCAGTAATACACGGAATATAAACTTGGCTACACAGGAACTGAATTCCAAAACAGAACAGTGTCTCAAATTTAGAAAACCAACTTATGCTTGCTTAAGGGTAAAGGTGAGTTGGGGTGCTGCATAAAACCAGAGATTGAAATGAGCACAGATAAAGTTCCTTAAGCCAAATATGGAATAGACAAGAGCTACTCCTTGCTCAACGAAATGGACTCAACACCCCATAGTAAACGCCTAAGAATGTACCTGACTAGTAAGTATCTTAAAACCTATGGATTGCTATGTCTCCAAAAGAGAATCAAGCGTGTGTACAGGGGCATAAACGCAGCAGTGATAGGATTGGAGAGGTTCGGTGAGCAAATGAAGACCCTTTGAAGTCATATTGCATGGTACCCATTACACGGGTCTCAACTCTCCAGCTTTAAGGTATTCTTCCCTCAGCAAATCATTCATGTGGAACCCAAGTATGATCAACCATGTGAACGGGAGACGTGTTCAAATATGTCTCAGTTTTCCTCCCCTGGTACTCGGGTGCAACATTCCAGACGCTTTACTAACACTCTCCCCACTTGGAGAGTCAGCGCCTTTAACTTCCTGTTTGGCCCAGTTTGCAATTTCTGCGGAAGATGAACAGGAATAGCGAGAACCAATGAGAGGCTAGCTGGAGGTGTCTGGACGGGCAAATTTAACTCTCATTTCCCACCAGGAAGAGGAAATAACCAAAGGCTCAGCGTGCCGTACCGGAACCAGATTAGGGCCTGAAGCCATCCTGCGGTGTTGCGGCCAGCTCAAAAGAAAGCGAGTTGAAGAAAGGAGCTCAGGGGCACTGTAATTCACAAACCTGCAGAGTTATAAATGACAGCTATCGTCCAAAAATAAACTGAAGTAAGCCTGCCAAGAGGACTTGAAAGCGGGGCAGAATTGCAGGAAACCGATTTCAGGAGGTAGACTGGAATTGCATTGAAAGCATAGGAAAAGAGGCAGAACGTCCACAATGATGCACTTGGCCAAAAAGGGCGTATGCGTTTTTTCCTGAATATATTCAGGAAAAAACGCATACGCCCTTTTTGGCCAACCAAGCAAGCTTGCAAAGGAAATCTGCACTACAATGAAGTCTCACTTCCCCCCGGTCAAAAGGGCCATCTGAAAAAAGTGTAAAATCCAGAAAGGCAGGACAGGCCATGGAGAACTGGGAGCCTTGTTATGCTGATGGGCGGGATGTAAATTGCCAACAACCACTCGGGAGAAGTGTATGGTGTTTCCTGAAACATCTAAAAAACAAAGCAACAGAACCTAGGGCACTTCCACTTATGGTCCTATAGCTTAGGGAAATTAAAATCAAAAAGACACAGCCACACCAAAGTTTGGAACGGCTCTGTTTACAAGAACCTCGTTTACAGTACAAGTTCAACATCGCAGAAAGTGAAAAATGGATAAAGAATTTGTGGTATTTACTTACAAAGCATTATCACTCAGCAATGAAATCTGTGTCATCAGGCCCTTAGCAGCACAATGAGTGGATTCAGGTATGATGATTCTAACTGAAGTAAGTCACACAGAAAAAGAAACATCATAAGATATCAGTAATACACGGAATGTAAACTTGGCTACACAGGAACTGAATTACAGAACAGAACAGGGACTCAAATTTAGAAAACCAACTTATGCTTGCTTAAGGGTAAAGGTGAGTTGGGGTGCTGCATAAAACCAGAGATTGAAATGAGCACAGATAAAGTTCCTTAAGTCAAATATGGAATAGACAAGAGCTACTCCTTGCTCAACGAAATGGACTCAACACCGCATATTAAACGCCTAAGAATGTACCTGACTAGTAAGTATCTTAAAACCTATGGATTGCTATGTCTCCGAAAGAGAATCAAGCATGTGTACAGGGGCATAAACGCAGCAGTGATAGGATTGGAGAGGTTCGGTGAGCAAATGAAGACCCTTTGAAGTCATATTGCATGGTACCCATTCCACGGGTTTCAACTAACCAGGATTTAGGTATTCTTCCTTCAGCTAAAACATGCATGTGGAACCTAGAGTATGATCAACCATGTGATAGGGAGACGTGTTCAAATATGTCAGTTTTCATACCCTGGTACTCGGGTGCATCATTCCAGACGCTTTACTAACACTCTCCCCACTTGGAGAGTCAGTCCCTTTAACCTCCTGTTTGGCCCAGTTTGCAATTTCTGCGGAAGATGAACAGGAATAGCAAGAACCAATGAGAGGCTAGCTGGAGGTGTCTGGACGGGCAAATTTAACTCTCATTTCCCACCAGGAAGAGGAAATAACCAAAGGCTCAGCGTGCCGTACCGGAACCAGATTAGGGCCTGAAGCCACCCTGCGGTGTTGCGGCCAGATCAAAAGAAAGCGAGTTGAAGAAAGGAGCTCAGGGGCACTGTAATTCACAAACCTGCAGAGTTATAAATGACAGCTATCGTCCAAAAATAGACTGAAGTAAGGCTGCCAAGAGGACTTGAAAGCGGGGCAGAATTGCAGGAAACTGATTTCAGGAGGTAGACTGGAATTGCATTGAAAGCATAGGAAAAGAGGCAGAACGTCCACAATGATGCACTTGGCCAAAAAGGGCGTATGCGTTTTTTCCTGAATATATTCAGGAAAAAACGCATACGCCCTTTTTGGCCAACCAAGCAAGCTTGCAAAGGAAATCTGCACTACAATGAAGTCTCACTTGCCCCCGGTCAAAAGGGCCATCTGAAAAAAGTGTAAAATCCAGAAAGGCAGGACAGGCCATGGAGAACTGGGAGCCTTGTTATGCTGATGGGCGGGATGTAATTTGCCAACAGACACGTGGGAGAAGTGTATGGTGTTTCCTGAAACATCTAAAAAACAAAGCAACAGAGCCTAGGGCACTGCCACTTATGGTCCTATAGCTTAGGGAAATTAAAATCAAAAAGACACAGCCACCCCAAAGTTTGGGACGCCTCTGTTTACAAGAACCTCGTTTACAGTACAAGTTCAACATCGCAGAACGTGAAAAATGGATAAAGAACTTGTGTTACTTACGTACAATGCAGTATCACTCAGCAATGAAATCTATGTCATCAGGCCTGTAGCAGCATAATGAGTGGATTCAGGTACAATGATTCTAACTGAAATAAGTCACACAGAAAAAGAAACATCATAAGATATCACTAATACACGGAATGTAAACTTGGCTACACAGGAACTGCATTCCAGAACAGAACAGGGACTCAAATTTAGAAAACCAACTTATGCTTGCTTAAGGGGAAAGGTGAGTTGGGGTGCTGCATAAAACCAGAGATTGAAATGAGCACAGATAAAGTTCCTTAAGCCAAATATGGAATAGACAAGAGCTACTCCTTGCTCAACGAAATGGACTCAAAACCACATATTAAACCCCTAAGAATGTACCTGACTAGTAAGTATCTTAAAACCTATGGATTGCTATGTCTCCAAAAGAGAATCAAGCATGTGTACAGGGGAATAAACGCAGCAGTGATAGGATTGGAGAGGTTCGGTGAGCAAATGAAGACCCTTTGAAGTCATATTGCATGGTACCCATTACACGGGTCTCAACTCTCCAGGTTTAAGGTATTCTTCCTTCAGCTAAAACATGCATGTGGAACCCAGAGTATGATCAACCATGTGAACGGGAGACGTGTTCAAATATGTCTCAGTTTTACTCCCCTGGTACTCGGGTGCAACATTCCAGACGCTTTACTAACACTCTCCCGACTTGGAGAGTCAGTCCCTTTAACCTCCTGTTTGGCCCAGTTTGCAATTTCTGCGGAAGATGAACAGGAATAGAGAGAACCAATGAGAGGCTAGCTGGAGGTGTCTGGACGGGCAAATTTAACTCTCATTTCCCACCAGGAAGAGGAAATAACCAAAGGCTCAGCGTGCCGTACCGGAACCAGATTAGGGCCTGAAGCCATCCTGCGGTGTTGCGGCCAGCTCAAAAGAAAGCGAGTTGAAGAAAGGAGCCCAGGGGCACTGTAATTCACAAACCTGCAGAGTTATAAATGACAGCTATCGTCCAAAAATACACTGAAGTAAGGCTGCCAAGAGGACTTGAAAGCGGGGCAGAATTGCAGGAAACCGATTTCAGGAGGTAGACTGGAATTGCATTGAAAGCATAGGAAAAGAGGCAGAACGTCCACAATGATGCACTTGGCCAAAAAGGGCGTATGCGTTTTTTCCTGAATATATTCAGGAAAAAACGCATACGCCCTTTTTGGCCAACCAAGCAAGCTTGCAAAGGAAATCTGCACTACAATGAAGTCTCACTTCCCCCCGGTCAAAAGGGCCATCTGAAAAAAGTGTAAAATCCAGAAAGGCAGGACAGGCCATGGAGAACTGGGAGCCTTGTTATGCTGATGGGCGGGATGTAAATTGCCAACAACCACTCGGGAGAAGTATATGGTGTTTCCTGAAACATCTAAAAAACAAAGCAACAGAACCTAGGGCACTTCCACTTATGGTCCTATAGCTTAGGGAAATTAAAATCAAAAAGACACAGCCACCCCAAAGTTTGGAACGGCTCTGTTTACAAGAACCTCGTTTACAGTACAAGTTCAACATCACAGAAAGTGAAAAATGGATAAAGAAGTTGTGGTATTTACTTACAAAGCAATATCACTCAGCAATGAATTCTATGTCATCAGGCACTTAGCAGCACAATGAGTGGATTCAGGTATGATGATTCTAACTGAAATAAGTCACACAGAAAAAGAAACATCATAAGATATCAGTAATACACGGAATGGAAACTTGGCTACACAGGAACTGAATTCCAAAACAGAACAGGGTCTCAAATTTAGAAAACCAACTTATGCTTGCTTAAGGGTAAAGGTGAGTTGGGGTGCTGCATAAAACCAGAGATTAAAATGAGCACAGATAAAGTTCCTTAAGTCAAATATGGAATAGACAAGAGCTACTCCTTGCTCAACGAAATGGACTCAACACCGCATATTAAACGCCTAAGAATGTACCTGACTAGTAAGTGTCTTAAAAACCAATGATTGCTATGTCTCCGAAAGAGAATCAAGCATGTGTACAGGGGCATAAACGCAGCAGTGATAGGATTGGAGAGGTTCGGTGAGCAAATGAAGACCCTTTGAAGTCATATTGCATGGTACCCATTCCACGGGTCTTAACTCTCCAGGTTTAAGGTATTCTTCCTTCAGCTAAAACATGCATGTGGAACCTAGAGTATGATCAACCATGTGATCGGGAGACGTGTTCAAATATGTCTCAGTTTTCCTCCCCTGGTACTCGGGTGCAACATTCCAGACGCTTTACTAACACTCACCCCACTTGGAGAGTCAGCGCCTTTAACCTCCTGTTTGGCCCAGTTTGCAATTTCTGCGGAAGATGAACAGGAATAGCGAGAACCAATGAGAGACTAGCTGGAGGTGTCTGGACGGGCAAATTTAACTCTCATTTCCCACCAGGAAGAGGCATTAACCAAAGGCTCAGCGTGCCGCGCCTGAACCAGATTAGGGCCTGAAGCCATCCTGCGGTGTTGCGGCCAGCTCAAAAGAAAGCGAGTTGAAGAAAGGAGCCCAGGGGCACTGTAATTCACAAACCTGCAGAGTTATAAATGACAGCTATCGTCCAAAAATACACTGAAGTAAGGCTGCCAAGAGGACTTGAAAGCGGGGCAGAATTGCAGGAAACCGATTTCAGGAGGTAGACTGGAATTGCATTGAAAGCATAGGAAAAGAGGCAGAAGGTCCACAATGATGCACTTGGCCAAAAAGGGCGTATGCGTTTTTTCCTGAATATATTCAGGAAAAAACGCATACGCCCTTTTTGGCCAACCAAGCAAGCTTGCAAAGGAAATCTGCACTACAATGAAGTCTCACTTCCCCCCGGTCAAAAGGGCCATCTGAAAAAAGTGTAAAATCCAGAAAGGCAGGACAGGCCATGGAGAACTGGGAGCCTTGTTATGCTGATGGGCGGGATGTAAATTGCCAACAGACACTGGGGAGAAGTGTATGGTGTTTCCTGAAACATCTAAAAAACAAAGCAACAGAGCCTAGGGCACTGCCACTTATGGTCCTATAGCTTAGGGAAATTAAAATAAAAAAGACACAGCCACCCCAAAGTTTGGGACGCCTCTGTTTACAAGAACCTCGTTTACAGTACAAGTTCAACATCGCAGAAAGTGAAAAATGGATAAAGAAGTTGTGGTATTTACTTACAAAGCAATATCACTCAGCAATGAAATCTATGTCATCAGGCCCGTAGCAGCACAATGAGTGGATTCAGGTATGATGATTCTAACTGAAATAAGTCACACAGAAAAGAAACATCATAAGATATCAGTAATACACGGAATGTAAACTTGGCTACACAGGAACTGAATTACAGAACAGAACAGGGTCTCAAATTTAGAAAACCAACTTATGCTTGCTTAAGGGTAAAGGTGAGTTGGGGTGCTGCATAAAACCAGAGATTGAAATGAGCACAGATAAAGTTCCTTAAGCCAAATATGGAATAGACAAGAGCTACACCTTGCTCAACGAAATGGACTCAACACCGCATATTAAACGCCTAAGAATGTACCTGACTAGTAAGTATCTTAAAACCTATGGATTGCTATGTCTCCAAAAGAGAATCAAGCGTGTGTACAGGGGCATAAACGCAGCAGTGATAGGATTGGAGAGGTTCGGTGAGCAAATGAAGACCCTTTGAAGTCATATTGCATGGTACCCATTACACGGGTCTCAACTCTCCAGGTTTAAGGTATTCTTCCTTTAGCTAAAACATGCATGTGGAACCCAAGTATGATCAACCATGTGAACGGGAGACGTGTTCAAATATGTCTCAGTTTTCGTACCCTGGTACTCGGGTGCAACATTCCAGACGCTTTACTAACACTCTCCCGACTTGGAGAGTCAGTCCCTTTAACCTCCTGTTTGGCCCAGTTTGCAATTTCTGCGGAAGATGAACAGGAATAGCGAGAACCAATGAGAGGCTAGCTGGAGGTGTCTGGACGGGCAAATTTAACTCTCATTTCCCATCAGGAAGAGGAATTAACCAAAGGCTCAGCGTGCCGTGGGGGAACCAGATTAGGGCCTGAAGCCATCCTGCGGTGTTGCGGCCAGGTCACAAGAAAGCGAGTTGAAGAAAGGAGCTCAGGGGCACTGTAATTCACAAACCTGCAGAGTTATAAATGACAGCTATCGTCCAAAAATAGACTGAAGTAAGGCTGCCAAGAGGACTTGAAAGCGGGGCAGAATTGCAGGAAACCGATTTCAGGAGGTAGACTGGAATTGCATTGAAAGCATAGGAAAAGAGGCAGAACGTCCACAATGATGCACTTGGCCAAAAAGGGCGTATGCGTTTTTTCCTGAATATATTCAGGAAAAAACGCATACGCCCTTTTTGGCCAACCAAGCAAGCTTGCAAAGGAAATCTGCACTACAATGAAGTCTCACTTCCCCCCGGTCAAAAGGGCCATCTGAAAAAAGTGTAAAATCCAGAAAGGCAGGACAGGCCATGGAGAACTGGGAGCCTTGTTATGCTGATGGGCGGGATGTAAATTGCCAACAGACACTCGGGAGAAGTGTATGGTGTTTCCTGAAACATCTAAAAAACAAAGCAACAGAGCCTAGGGCACTTCCACTTATGGTCCTATAGCTTAGGGAAATTAAAATAAAAAAGACACAGCCACCCCAAAGTTTGGGACGCCTCTGTTTACAAGAACCTCGTTTACCGTACAAGTTCAACATCGCAGAAAGTGAAAAATGGATAAAGAAGTTGTGGTATTTACTTACAAAGCAATATCACTCAGCAATGAATTCTATGTCATCAGGCCCTTAGCATCACAATGACTGGATTCAGGTATGATGATTCTAACTGAAATAAGTCACACAGAAAAAGAAACATCATAAGATATCAGTAATACACGGAATGGAAACTTGGCTACACAGGAACTGAATTACAGAACAGAACAGGGTCTCAAATTTAGAAAACCAACTTATGCTTGCTTAAGGGGAAAGGTGAGTTGGGGTGCTGCATAAAACCAGAGATTGAAATGAGCACAGATAAAGTTCCTTAAGCCAAATATGGAATAGACAAGAGCTACTCCTTGCTCAACGAAATGGACTCAACACCCCATATTAAACGCCTAAGAATGTACCTGACTAGTAAGTATCTTAAAACCTATGGATTGCTATGTCTCCGAAAGAGAATCAAGCATGTGTACAGGGGCATAAACGCAGCAGTGATAGGATTGGAGAGGTTCGGTGAGAAAATGAAGACCCTTTGAAGTCATATTGCATGGTACCCATTCCACGGGTTTCAACTACCCAGGTTTTAGGTATTCTTCCTTCAGCTAAAACATGCATGTGGAACCCAAGTATGATCAACCATGTGAACGGGAGACGTGTTCAAATATGTCTCAGTTTTCCCCCCCTGGTACTCGGGTGCAACATTCCAGACGCTTTACTAACACTCTCCCCACTTGGAGAGTCAGCGCCTTTAACCTCCTGTTTGGCCCAGTTTGCAATTTCTGCGGAAGATGAACAGGAATAGCGAGAACCAATGAGAGGCTAGCTGGAGGTGTCTGGACGGGCAAATTTAACTCTCATTTCCCACCAGGAAGAGGAAATAACCAAAGGCTCAGCGTGCCGTACCGGAACCAGATTAGGGCCTAAAGCCATCCTGCGGTCTTGCGGCCAGGTCACAAGAAAGCGAGTTGAAGAAAGGAGCTCAGGGGCACTGTAATTCACAAACCTGCAGAGTTATAAATGACAGCTATCGTCCAAAAATAGACTGAAGTAAGGCTGCCAAGAGGACTTGAAAGCGGGGCAGAATTGCAGGAAACCGATTTCAGGAGGTAGACTGGAATTGCATTGAAAGCATAGGAAAAGAGGCAGAACGTCCACAATGATGCACTTGGCCAAAAAGGGCGTATGCGTTTTTTCCTGAATATATTCAGGAAAAAACGCATACGCCCTTTTTGGCCAACCAAGCAAGCTTGCAAAGGAAATCTGCACTACAATGAAGTCTCACTTCCCCCCGGTCAAAAGGGCCATCTGAAAAAAGTGTAAAATCCAGAAAGGCAGGACAGGCCATGGAGAACTGGGAGCCTTGTTATGCTGATGGGCGGGATGTAAATTGCCAACAGACACTCGGGAGAAGTGTATGGTGTTTCCTGAAACATCTAAAAAACAAAGCAACAGAGCCTAGGGCACTGCCACTTATGGTCCTATAGCTTAGGGAAATTAAAATCAAAAAGACACAGCCACCCCAAAATTTGGGACGCCTCTGTTTACAAGAACCTCGTTTACAGTACAAGTTCAACATCGCAGAAAGTGAAAAATGGATAAAGAAGTTGTGGTATTTACTTACAAAGCAATATCACGCAGCAATGAAATCTATGTCATTAGGCCCTTAGCAGCACAATGAGTGGATTCAGGTATGATGATTCTAACTGAAATAAGTCACACAGAAAAAGAAACATCATAAGATATCAGTAATACACGGAATGGAAACTTGGCTACACAGGAACTGAATTACAGAACAGAACAGGGTCTCAAATTTAGAAAACCAACTTATGCTTGCTTAAGGGTAAAGGTGAGTTGGGGTGCTGCATAAAACCAGAGATTGAAATGAGCACAGATTAAGTTCCTTAAGTCAAATATGGAATAGACAAGAGCTACTCCTTGCTCAACGAAATGGACTCAACACCGCATATTAAACGCCTAAGAATGTACCTGACTAGTAAGTATCGTAAAACCTATGGATTGCTATGTCTCCAAAAGAGAATCAAGCATGTGTACAGGGGCATAAACGCAGCAGTGATAGGATTGGAGAGGTTCGGTGAGCAAATGAAGACCCTTTGAAGTCATATTGCATGGTACCCATTACACGGGTCTCAACTCTCCAGGTTTAAGGTATTCTTCCTTCAGCTAAAACATGCATGTGGCACCCAAGTATGATCAACCATGTGAACGGGAGACGTGTTCAAATATGTCTCAGTTTTCCTTCCCTGGTACTCGGGTGCATCATTCCAGACGCTTTACTAACACTCTCCCCACTTGGAGAGTCAGCGCCTTTAACCTCCTGTTTGGCCCAGTTTGCAATTTCTGCGGAAGATGAACAGGAATAGCGAGAACCAATGAGAGGCTAGCTGGAGGTGTCTGGACGGGCAAATTTAACTCTCATTTCCCACCAGGAAGAGGAAATAACCAAAGGCTCAGCGTGCCGTACCGGAACCAGATTAGGGCCTGAAGCCACCCTGCGGTGTTGCGGCCAGCTCAAAAGAAAGCGAGTTGAAGAAAGGAGCTCAGGGGCACTGTAATTCACAAACCTGCAGAGTTATAAATGACAGCTATCGTCCAAAAATAGACTGAAGTAAGGCTGCCAAGAGGACTTGAAAGCGGGGCAGAATTGCAGGAAACCGATTTCAGGAGGTAGACTGGAATTGCATTGAAAGCATAGGAAAAGAGGCAGAACGTCCACAATGATGCACTTGGCCAAAAAGGGCGTATGCGTTTTTTCCTGAATATATTCAGGAAAAAACGCATACGCCCTTTTTGGCCAACCAAGCAAGCTTGCAAAGGAAATCTGCACTACAATGAAGTCTCACTTCCCCCCGGTCAAAAGGGCCATCTGAAAAAAGTGTAAAATCCAGAAAGGCAGGACAGGCCATGGAGAACTGGGAGCCTTGTTATGCTGATGGGCGGGATGTAAATTGCCAACAACCACTCGGGAGAAGTGTATGGTGTTTCCTGAAACATCTAAAAAACAAAGCAAAAGATCCTAGGGCACTTCCACTTATGGTCCTATAGCTTAGGGAAATTAAAATCAAAAAGACACAGCCACCCCAAAGTTTGGAATGGCTCTGTTTACAAGAACCTCGTTTACAGTACAAGTTCAACATCGCAGAAAGTGAAAAATGGATAAAGAAGTTGTGGTATTCACTTACAAAGCAATATCACTCAGCAATGAAATCTGTGTCATCAGGCCCTTAGCAGCACAATGAGTGGATTCAGGTATGATGATTCTAACTGAAATAAGTCACACAGAAAAAGAAACATCATAAGATATCAGTAATACACGGAATGGAAACTTGGCTACACAGGAACTGAATTACAGAACAGAACCGGTCTCAAATTTAGAAAAATAACTTATGCTTGCTTAAGGGTAAAGGTGAGTTGGGGTGCTGCATAAAACCAGAGATTGAAATGAGCACAGATAAAGTTCCTTAAGCCAAATATGGAATAGACAAGAGCTACTCCTTGCTCAACGAAATGGACTCAACACCGCATATTAAACGCCTAAGAATGTACCTGACTAGTAAGTATCTTAAAACCTATGGATTGCTATGTCTCCAAAAGAGAATCAAGCGTGTGTACAGGGGCATAAACGCAGCAGTGATAGGATTGGAGAGGTTCGGTGAGCAAATGAAGACCCTTTGAAGTCATATTGCATGGTACCCATTACACGGGTCTCAACTCTCCAGGTTTAAGGTATTCTTCCTTTAGCTAAAACATGCATGTGGAACCCAAGTATGATCAACCATGTGAACGGGAGACGTGTTCAAATATGTCTCAGTTTTCGTACCCTGGTACTCGGGTGCAACATTCCAGACGCTTTACTAACACTCTCCCGACTTGGAGAGTCAGTCCCTTTAACCTCCTGTTTGGCCCAGTTTGCAATTTCTGCGGAAGATGAACAGGAATAGCGAGAACCAATGAGAGGCTAGCTGGAGGTGTCTGGACGGGCAAATTTAACTCTCATTTCCCATCAGGAAGAGGAATTAACCAAAGGCTCAGCGTGCCGTGGGGGAACCAGATTAGGGCCTGAAGCCATCCTGCGGTGTTGCGGCCAGGTCACAAGAAAGCGAGTTGAAGAAAGGAGCTCAGGGGCACTGTAATTCACAAACCTGCAGAGTTATAAATGACAGCTATCGTCCAAAAATAAACTGAAGTAAGGCTGCCAAGAGGACTTGAAAGCGGGGCAGAATTGCAGGAAACCGATTTCAGGAGGTAGACTGGAATTGCATTGAAAGCATAGGAAAAGAGGCAGAACGTCCACAATGATGCACTTGGCCAAAAAGGGCGTATGCGTTTTTTCCTGAATATATTCAGGAAAAAACGCATACGCACTTTTTGGCCAACCAAGCAAGCTTGCAAAGGAAATCTGCACTACAATGAAGTCTCACTTCCCCCCGGTCAAAAGGGCCATCTGAAAAAAATGTAAAATCCAGAAAGGCAGGACAGGCCATGGAGAACTGGGAGCCTTGTTATGCTGATGGGCGGGATGTAAATTGCCAACAGACACTCGGGAGAAGTGTATGGTGTTTCCTGAAACATCTAAAAAACAAAGCAACAGAGCCTAGGGCACTGCCACTTATGGTCCTATAACTTAGGGAAATTAAAATAAAAAAGACACAGCCACCCCAAAGTTTGGGACGCCTCTGTTTACAAGAACCTCGTTTACCGTACAAGTTCAACATCGCAGAAAGTGAAAAATGGATAAAGAAGTTGTGGTATTTACTTACAAAGCAATATCACTCAGCAATGAATTCTATGTCATCAGGCCCTTAGCATCACAATGAGTGGATTCAGGTATGATGATTCTAACTGAAATAAGTCACACAGAAAAAGAAACATCATAAGATATCAGTAATACACGGAATGTAAACTTGGCTACACAGGAACTGAATTACAGAACAGAACAGGGTCTCAAATTTAGAAAACCAACTAATGCTTGCTTAAGGGGAAAGGTGAGTTGGGGTGCTGCATAAAACCAGAGATTGAAATGAGCACAGATAAAGTTCCTTAAGCCAAATATGGAATAGACAAGAGCTACTCCTTGCTCAACGACATGGACTCAACACCCCATATTAAACGCCTAAGAATGTACCTGACTAGTAAGTATCTTAAAACCTATGGATTGCTATGTCTCCGAAAGAGAATCAAGCATGTGTACAGGGGCATAAACGCAGCAGTGATAGGATTGGAGAGGTTCGGTGAGAAAATGAAGACCCTTTGAAGTCATATTGCATGGTACCCATTACACGGGTTTCAACTACCCAGGTTTTAGGTATTCTTCCTTCAGCTAAAACATGCATGTGGAACCCAAGTATGATCAACCATGTGAACGGGAGACGTGTTCAAATATGTCTCAGTTTTCCCCCCCTGGTACTCGGGTGCAACATTCCAGACGCTTTACTAACACTCTCCCCACTTGGAGAGTCAGCGCCTTTAACCTCCTGTTTGGCCCAGTTTGCAATTTCTGCGGAAGATGAACAGGAATAGCGAGAACCAATGAGAGGCTAGCTGGAGGTGTCTGGACGGGCAAATTTAACTCTCATTTCCCACCAGGAAGAGGAAATAACCAAAGGCTCAGCGTGCCGTACCGGAACCAGATTAGGGCCTAAAGCCATCCTGCGGTGTTGCGGCCAGGTCACAAGAAAGCGAGTTGAAGAAAGGAGCTCAGGGGCACTGTAATTCACAAACCTGCAGAGTTATAAATGACAGCTATCGTCCAAAAATAGACTGAAGTAAGGCTGCCAAGAGGACTTGAAAGCGGGGCAGAATTGCAGGAAACCGATTTCAGGAGGTAGACTGGAATTGCATTGAAAGCATAGGAAAAGAGGCAGAATGTCCACAATGATGCACTTGGCCAAAAAGGGCGTATGCGTTTTTTCCTGAATATATTCAGGAAAAAACGCATACGCCCTTTTTGGCCAACCAAGCAAGCTTGCAAAGGAAATCTGCACTACAATGAAGTCTCACTTCCCCCCGGTCAAAAGGGCCATCTGAAAAAAGTGTAAAATCCAGAAAGGCAGGACAGGCCATGGAGAACTGGGAGCCTTGTTATGCTGATGGGCGGGATGTAAATTGCCAACAACCACTCCGGAGAAGTGTATGGTGTTTCCTGAAACATCTAAAAAACAAAGCAACAGAACCTAGGGCACTTCCACTTATGGTCCTATAGCTTAGGGAAATTAAAATAAAAAAGACACAGCCACCCCAAAGTTTGGAACGGATCTGTTTACAAGAACCTCATTTACAGTACAAGTTCAACATCGCAGAAAGTGAAAAATGGATAAAGAAGTTGTGGTATTTACTTACAAAGCAATATCACTCAGCAATGAAATCTGTGTCATCAGGCCCTTAGCAGCACAATGAGTGGATTCAGGTATGATGATTCTAACTGAAGTAAGTCACACAGAAAAAGAAACATCATAAGATATCACTAATACACGGAATGTAAACTTGGCTACACAGGAACTGAATTCCAAAACAGAACAGGGTCTCAAATTTAGAAAACCAACTTATGCTTGCTTAAGGGGAAAGGTGAGTTGGGGTGCTGCATAAAACCAGAGATTGAAATGAGCACAGATAAAGTTCCTTAAGCCAAATATGGAATAGACAAGAGCTACTCCTTGCTCAACGAAATGGACTCAACACCGCATATTAAACGCCTAAGAATGTACCTGACTAGTAAGTATCTTAAAACCTATGGATTGCTATGTCTCCGAAAGAGAATCAAGCATGTGTACAGGGGCATAAACGCAGCAGTGATAGGATTGGAGAGGTTCGGTGAGCAAATGAAGACCCTTTGAAGTCATATTGCATGGTACCCATTCCACGGGTTTCAACTACGCAGGTTTTAGGTATTCTTCCTTCAGCTAAAACATGCATGTGGAACCCAAGTATGATCAACCATGTGAACGGGAGACGTGTTCAAATATGTCTCAGTTTTCCTCCCCTGGTACTCGGGTGCAACATTCCAGACGCTTTACTAACACTCTCCCCACTTGGAGAGTCAGCGCCTTTAACCTCCTGTTTGGCCCAGTTTGCAATTTCTGCGGAAGATGAACAGGAATAGCGAGAACCAATGAGAGACTAGCTGGAGGTGTCTGGACGGGCAAATTTAACTCTCATTTCCCACCAGGAAGAGGAAATAACCAAAGGCTCAGCGTGCCGTGCCGGAACCAGATTAGGGCCTGAAGCCATCCTGCGGCTTTGCTCCCAGGTCACAAGAAAGCAAGTTGAAGAAAGGAGCTCAGGGGCACTGTAATGCACAAACCTGCAGAGTTATAAATGACAGCTATCGTCCAAAAATAGACTGAAGTAAGGCTGCCAAGAGGACTTGAAAGCAGGGCAGAATTGCAGGAAACCGATTTCAGGAGGTAGACTGGAATTGCATTGAAAGCATAGGAAAAGAGGCAGAACGTCCACAATGATGCACTTGGCCAAAAAGGGCGTATGCGTTTTTTCCTGAATATATTCAGGAAAAAACGCATACGCCCTTTTTGGCCAACCAAGCAAGCTTGCAAAGGAAATCTGCACTACAATGAAGTCTCACTTCCCCCCGGTCAAAAGGGCCATCTGAAAAAAGTGTAAAATCCAGAAAGGCAGGACAGGCCATGGAGAACTGGGAGCCTTGTTATGCTGATGGGCGGGATGTAAATTGCCAACAGACACTCGGGAGAAGTGTATGGTGTTTCCTGAAACATCTAAAAAACAAAGCAACAGAGCCTATGGCACTGCCACTTATGGTCCTATAGCTTAGGGAAATTAAAATCAAAAAGACACAGCCACCCCAAAGTTTGGGAGGTCTCTGTTTACAAGAACCTCGTTTACAGTACAAGTTCAACATCGCAGAAAGTGAAAAATGGATAAAGAAGTTGTGGTATTTACTTACAAAGCAATATCACTCAGCAATGAAATCTGTGTCATCAGGCCCTTAGCAGCACAATGAGTGGATTCAGGTATGATGATTCTAACTGAAGTAATTCACACAGAAAAAGAAACATCATAAGATATCAGTAATACATGGAATGTAAACTTGGCTACACAGGAACTGAATTACAGAACAGAACAGGGTCTCAAATTTAGAAAACCAACTTATGCTTGCTTAAGGGTAAAGGTGAGTTGGGGTGCTGCATAAAACCAGAGATTGCAATGAGCACAGATAAAGTTCCTTAAGTCAAATATGGAATAGACAAGAGCTACTCCTTGCTCAATGAAATGGACTCAACACCGCATATTAAACGCCTAAGAATGTACCTGACTACTAAGTATCTTAAAACCTATGGATTGCTATGTCTCTGAAAGAGAATCAAGCATGTGTACAGGGGCATAAACGCAGCAGTGATAGGATTGGAGAGGTTCGGTGAGCAAATGAAGACCCTTTGAAGTCATATTGCATGGTACCCATTACACGGGTCTCAACTCTCCAGGTTTAAGGAATTCTTCCTTCAGCTAATACATGCATGTGTAACCCAAGTATGATCAACCATGTGAACGGGAGACGTGTTCAAATATGTCTCAGTTTTCCCCCCCTGGTACTCGGGTGCAACATTCCAGACGCTTTACTAACACTCTCCCCACTTGGAGAGTCAGCGCCTTTAACCTCCTGTTTGGCCCAGTTTGCAATTTCTGCGGAAGATGAACAGGAATAGCGAGAACCAATGAGAGACTAGCTGGAGGTGTCTGGACGGGCAAATTTAACTCTCATTTCCCACCAGGAAGAGGAAATAACCAAAGGCTCAGCGTGCCGTGCCAGAACCAGTTTAGGGCCTGAAGCCATCCTGCGGTGTTGCGGCCAGGTCACAAGAAAGCGAGTTGAAGAAAGGAGCTCAGGGGCACTGTAATTCACAAACCTGCAGAGTTATAAATGACAGCTATCGTCCAAAAATAGACTGAAGTAAGGCTGCCAAGAGGACTTGAAAGCGGGGCAGCATTGCAGGAAACCGATTTCAGGAGGTAGACTGGAATTGCATTGAAAGCATAGGAAAAGAGGCAGAACGTCCACAATGATGCACTTGGCCAAAAAGGGCGTATGCGTTTTTTCCTGAATATATTCAGGAAAAAACGCATACGCCCTTTTTGGCCAACCAAGCAAGCTTGCAAAGGAAATCTGCACTACAATGAAGTCTCACTTCCCCCCGGTCAAAAGGGCCATCTGAAAAAAGTGTAAAATCCAGAAAGGCAGGACAGGCCATGGAGAACTGGGAGCCTTGTTATGCTGATGGGCGGGATGTAAATTGCCAACAACCACTCGGGAGAAGTGTATGGTGTTTCCTGAAACATCTAAAAAACAAAGCAACAGAACCTAGGGCACTTCCACTTATGGTCCTATAGCTTAGGGAAATTAAAATCTAAAAGACACAGCCACCCCAAAGTTTGGAACGGCTCTGTTTACAAGAACCTCGTTTACAGTACAAGTTCAACATCGCAGAAAGTGATAAATGGATAAAGAAGTTGTGGTATTTACTTACAAAGCAATATCACTCAGCAATGAAATCTGTGTCATCAGGCCCTTAGCAGCACAATGAGTGGATTCAGGTATGATGATTCTAACTGAAATAAGTCACACAGAAAAAGAAACATCATAAGATATCAGTAATACACGGAATGGAAACTTGGCTACACAGGAACTGAATTACAGAACAGAACAGGGTCTCAAATTTAGAAAACCAATTTATTCTTGCTTAAGGGTAAAGGTGAGTTGGGGTGCTGCATAAAACCAGAGATTGAAATGAGCACAGATAAAGTTCCTTAAGCCAAATATGGAATAGACAAGAGCTACTCCTTGCTCAACGAAATGGACTCAACACCCCATATTAAACGCCTAAGAATGTACCTGACTAGTAAGTATCTTAAAACCTATGGATTGCTATGTCTCTGAAAGAGAATCAAGCATGTGTACAGGGGCATAAACGCAGCAGTGATAGGATTGGAGAGGTTCGGTGAGCAAATGAAGACCCTTTGAAGTCATATTGCATGGTACCCATTCCACGGGTTTCAACTACCCAGGTTTAAGGTATTCTTCCTTCAGCTAAAACATGCATGTGGAACCTAGAGTATGATCAACCATGTGATCGGGAGACGTGTTCAAATATGTCTCAGTTTTCCTCCCCTGGTACTCGGGTGCAACATTCCAGACGCTTTACTAACACTCTCCCAACTTGGAGAGTCAGTCCCTTTAACCTCCTGTTTGGCCCAGTTTGCAATTTCTGCGGAAGATGAACAGGAATAGCGAGAACCAATGAGAGGCTAGCTGGAGGTGTCTGGACGGGCAAATTTAACTCTCATTTCCCACCAGGAAGAGGAATTAACCAAAGGCCCAGCGTGCCGGGCCGGAACCAGATTAGGGCCTGAAGCCATCCTGCGGTGTTGCGGCCAGGTCACAAGAAATCGAGTTGAAGAAAGGAGCTCAGGGGCACTGTAATTCACAAACCTGCAGAGTTATAAATGACAGCTATCGTCCAAAAATAGACTGAAGGAAGGCTGCCAAGAGGACTTGAAAGCGGGACAGAATTGCAGGAAACCAATTTCAGAAGGTAGACTGGAATTGCATTGAAAGCATAGGAAAAGAGGCAGAACGTCCACAATGATGCACTTGGCCAAAAAGGGCGTATGCGTTTTTTCCTGAATATATTCAGGAAAAAACGCATACGCCCTTTTTGGCCAACCAAGCAAGCTTGCAAAGGAAATCTGCACTACAATGAAGTCTCACTTCCCCCCGGTCAAAAGGGCCATCTGAAAAAAGTGTAAAATCCAGAAAGGCAACAGGCCATTGAGAACTGGGAGCCTTGTTATGCTGATGGGCGGGATGTAAATTGCCAACAACCACTCGGGAGAAGTGTATGGTGTTTCCTGAAACATCTAAAAAACAAAGCAACAGAGCCTAGGGCACTTCCACTTATGGTCCTATAGCTTAGGGAAATTAAAATCAAAAAGACACAGCCACCCCAAAGTTTGGAACGGCTCTGTTTACAAGAACCTCGTTTACAGTACAAGTTCAACATCACAGAAAGGGAAAAATGGATAAAGAAGTTGTGGTATTCACTTTCAAAGCAATATCACTCAGCAATGAAATCTATGTCATCAGGCCCTTAGCAGCACAATGAGTGGATTCAGGTATGATGATTCTAACTGAAATAAGTCACACAGAAAAAGAAACATCACAAGATATCAGTAATACACGGAATGGAAACTTGGCTACACAGGAACTGAATTACAGAACAGAACAGGGTCTCAAATTTAGAAAACCAACTTATGCTTGCTTAAGGGTAAAGGTGAGTTGGGGTGCTGCATAAAACCAGAGATTGAAATGAGCACAGATAAAGTTCCTTAAACCAAATATGGAATAGACAAGAGCTACTCCTTGCTCAACGAAATGGACTCAACACCCCATATTAAACGCCTAAGAATGTACCTGACTAGTAAGTATCTTAAAACCTATGGATTGCTATGTCTCCGAAAGAGAATCAAGCATGTGTACAGGGGCATAAACGCAGCAGTGATAGGATTGGAGAGGTTCGGTGAGCAAATGAAGACCCTTTGAAGTCATATTGCATGGTACCCATTACACGGGTCTCAACTCTCCAGGTTTAAGGTATTCTTCCTTCAGCTAAAACATGCATGTGGAACCCAAGTATGATCAACCATGTGAACGGGAGACGTGTTCAAATATGTCTCAGTTTTCCTCCCCTGGTACTTGGGTGCAACATTCCAGACGCTTTACTAACACTCTCCCCACTTGGAGAGTCAGCGCCTTTAACCTCCTGTTTGGCCCAGTTTGCAATTTCTGCGTAAGATGAATAGGAATAGCGAGAACCAATGAGAGACTAGCTGGAGGTGTCTGGACGGGCAAATTTAACTCTCATTTCCCACCAGGAAAAGGAAATAATGAAAGGCTCAGCATGCCGTGCCGGAACCAGATTAGGGCCTGAAGCCATCCTGCGGTGTTGCGGCCAGGTCACAAGAAAGCAAGTTGAAGAAAGGAGCTCAGGGGCACTGTAATTCACAAACCTGCAGAGTTATAAATGACAGCTATCGTCCAAAAATAGACTGAAGTAAGGCTGCCAAGAGGACTTGAAAGCGGGGCAGAATTGCAGGAAACCGATTTCAGGAGGTAGACTGGAATTGCATTGAAAGCATAGGAAAAGAGGCAGAACGTCCACAATGATGCACTTGGCCAAAAAGGGCGTATGCGTTTTTTCCTGAATATATTCAGGAAAAAACGCATACGCCCTTTTTGGCCAACCAAGCAAGCTTGCAAAGGAAATCTGCACTACAATGAAGTCTCACTTCCCCCCGGTCAAAAGGGCCATCTGAAAAAAGTGTAAAATCCAGAAAGACAGGACAGACCATGGAGAACTGGGAGCCTTGTTATGCTGATGGGCGGGATGTAAATTGCCAACAACCACTCGGGAGAAGTGTATGGTGTTTCCTGAAACATGTAAAAAACAAAGCAACAGAACCTAGGGCACTTCCACTTATGGTCCTATAGCTTAGGGAAATTAAAATCAAAAAGACACAGCCACCCCAAAGTTTGGAACGGCTCTGTTTACAAGAACCTCGTTTACAGTACAAGTTCAACATCGCAGAAAGTGAAAAATGGATAAAGAAGTTGTGGTATTTACTTACAAAGCAATATCACTCAGCAATGAAATCTATGTCATCAGGCTCTTAGCAGCACAATGAGTGGATTCAGGTATGATGATTCTAACTGAAATAAGTCACACAGAAAAAGAAATATCATAAGATATCAGTAATACACGGAATGTAAACTTGACTACACAGGAACTGAATTACAGAACAGAACAGGGTCTCAAATTTAGAAAACCAACTTATGCTTGCTTAAGGGTAAAGGTGAGTTGGGGTGCTGCATAAAACCAGAGATTGAAATGAGCACAGATAAAGTTCCTTAAGCCAAATATGGAGTAGACAAGAGCTACTCCTTGCTCAACGAAATGGACTCAACACCGCATATTAAACGCCTAAGAATGTACCTGACTTGTAAGTATCTTAAAACCTATGGATTGCTATGTCTCCGAAAGAGAATCAAGCATGTGTACAGGGGCATAAACGCAACAGTGATAGGATTGGAGAGGTGCGGTGAGCAAATGAAGACCCTTTGAAGTCATATTGCATGGTACCCATTCCACGGGTTTCAACTACCCAGGTTTAAGGTATTCTTCCTTCAGCTAAAACATGCATGTGGAACCTAGAGTATGATCAACCATATGAACGGGAGACGTGTTCAAATATGTCTCAGTTTTCCTCCCCTGGTACTCGGGTGCAACATTCCAGACTCTTTACTAACACTCTCCC
Source organism: Delphinus delphis (assembly GCF_949987515.2). Lineage (NCBI taxonomy): Eukaryota > Metazoa > Chordata > Mammalia > Artiodactyla > Delphinidae > Delphinus > Delphinus delphis. Next base: position 46,165 of record NW_027193092.1, read on the forward strand.
TACTTGGAGAGTCAGTCCCTTTAACCTCCTGTTTGGCCCAGTTTGCAATTTCTGCGGAAGATGAACAGGAATAGCGAGAACCAATGAGAGACTAGCTGGAGGTGTCTGGACGGGCAAATTTAACTCTCATTTCCCACCAGGAAGAGGAATTAACCAAAGGCTCAGCATGCCGGTCCGGAACCAGATTAGGGCCTGAAGCCATCCTGCGGTGTTGCGGCCAGGTCACAAGAAAGCGAGTTGAAGAAAGGAGCTCATTGGCACTGCAATTCACAAACCTGCAGAGTTATAAATGACAGCTATCGTCCAAAAATAGACTGAAGTAAGGCTGCCAAGAGGACTTGAAAGCGGGGCAGAATTGCAGGAAACCGATTTCAGGAGGTAGACTGGAATTGCATTGAAAGCATAGGAAAAGAGGCAGAACGTCCACAATGATGCACTTGGCCAAAAAGGGCGTATGCGTTTTTTCCTGAATATATTCAGGAAAAAACGCATACGCCCTTTTTGGCCAACCAAGCAAGCTTGCAAAGGAAATCTGCACTACAATGAAGTCTCACTTCCCCCCGGTCAAAAGGGCCATCTGAAAAAAGTGTAAAATCCAGAAAGGCAGGACAGGCCATTGAGAACTGGGAGCCTTGTTATGCTGATGGGCGGGATGTAAATTGCCAACAGACACTTGGGAGAAGTGTATGGTGTTTCCTGAAACATCAAAAAAACAAAGCAACAGAGCCTAGGGCACTTCCACTTATGGTCCTATAGCTTAGGGAAATTAAAATCAAAAAGACACAGCCACCCCAAAGTTTGGAACGGCTCTGTTTACGAGAACCTCGTTTACAGTACAAGTTCAACATCGCAGAAAGTGAAAAATGGATAAAGAAGTTGTGGTATTCACTTACAAAGCAATATCACTCAGCAATGAAATCTATGTCATCAGGCCCTTAGCAGCACAATGAGTGGATTCAGGTATGATAATTCTAACTGAAATAAGTCACACAGAAAAAGAAACATCATAAGATATCAGTAATACACGGAATGGAAACTTGGCTACACAGGAACTGAATTACAGAACAGAACAGGGTCTCAAATTTAGAAAACCAACTTATGCTTGCTTAAGGGTAAAGGTGAGTTGGGGTGCTGCATAAAACCAGAGATTTAAATGAGCACAGATAAAGTTCCTTAAGTCAAATATGGAATAGACAAGAGCTACTCCTTGCTCAATGAAATGGACTCAACACCGCATATTAAACGCCTAAGAATGTACCTGACTTGTAAGTATCTTAAAACCTATGGATTGCTATGTCTCCGAAAGAGAATCAAGCATGTGTACAGGGGCATAAACGCAGCAGTGATAGGATTGGAGAGGTTCGGTGAGCAAATGAAGACCCTTTGAAGTCATATTGCATGGTACCCATTCCACGGGTTTCAACTACCCAGGTTTAAGGTATTCTTCCTTCAGCTAAAACATGCATGTGGAACCTAGAGTATGATCAACCATGTGATCGGGAGACGTGTTCAAATATGTCTCAGTTTTCCTCCCCTGGTACTCGGGTGCAACATTCCAGACGCTTTACTAACACTCTCCCCACTTGGAGAGTCAGTCCCTTTAACCTCCTGTTTGGCCCAGTTTGCAATTTCTGCGGAAGATGAACAGGAATAGCGAGAACCAATGAGAGACTAGCTGGAGGTGTCTGGACGGGCAAATTTAACTCTCATTTCCCACCAGGAAGAGGAATTAACCAAAGGCTCAGCATGCCGGGCCGGAACCAGATTAGGGCCTGAAGCCATCCTGCGGTGTTGCGGCCAGGTCACAAGAAAGCGAGTTGAAGAAAGGAGCTCAGGGGCACTGCAATACACAAACCTGCAGAGTTATAAATGACAGCTATCGTCCAAAAATAGACTGAAGTAAGGCTGCCAAGAGGACTTGAAAGCGGGGCAGAATTGCAGGAAACCGATTTCAGGAGGTAGACTGGAATTGCATTGAAAGCATAGGAAAAGAGGCAGAACGTCCACAATGATGCACTTGGCCAAAAAGGGCGTATGCCTTTTTTGCTGAATATATTCAGGAAAAAACGCATACGCCCTTTTTGGCCAACCAAGCAAGCTTGCAAAGGAAATCTGCACTACAATGAAGTCTCACTTCCCCCCGGTCAAAAGGGCCATCTGAAAAAAGTGTAAAATCCAGAAAGGCAGGACAGGCCATGGAGAACTGGGAGCCTTGTTATGTTGATGGGCGGGATGTAAATTGCCAACAGACACTCGGGAGAAGTGTATGGTGTTTCCTGAAACATCTAAAAAACAAAGCAACAGAGCCTAGGGCACTGCCACTTATGGTCCTATAGCTTAGGGAAATTAAAATCAAAAAGACACAGCCACCCCAAAGTTTGGGACGCCTCTGTTTACAAGAACCTCGTTTACAGTACAAGTTCAACATCCCAGAAAGTGAAAAATGGATAAAGAAGTTGTGGTATTTACTTACAAAGCAATATCACTCAGCAATGAAATCTATGTCATCAGGCCCTTAGCATCACAATGAGTGGATTCAGGTATGATGATTCTAACTGAAATAAGTCACACAGAAAACTAAACATCATAAGATATCAGTAATACACGGAATGGAAACTTGGCTACACAGGAACTGAATTACAGAACAGAACAGGGTCTCAAATTTAGAAAACCAACTTATGCTTGCTTAAGGGTAAAGGTGAGTTGGGGTGCTGCATAAAACCAGAGATTGAAATGAGCACAGATAAAGTTCCTTAAGTCAAATATGGAATAGACAAGGGCTACTCCTTGCTCAACAAAATGGACTCAACACCGCATATTAAACGCCTAAGAATGTACCTGACTAGTAAGTATCTTAAAACCTATGGATTGCTATGTCTCCAAAAGAGAATCAAGCATGTGTACAGGGGCATAAACGCAGCAGTGATAGGATTGGAGAGGTTCGGTGAGCAAATGAAGACCCTTTGAAGTCATATTGCATGGTACCCATTCCACGGGTCTCAACTCTCCAGGTTTTAGGTATTCTTCCTTCAGCTAAAACATGCATGTGGAACCCAAGTATGATCAACCATGTGAACGGGAGACGTGTTCAAATATGTCTCAGTTTTCCTCCCCTGGTACTCGGGTGCAACATTCCAGACGCTTTACTAACACTCTCCCCACTTGGAGAGTCAGCGCCTTTAACCTCCTGTTTGGCCCACTTTGCAATTTCTGCGGAAGATGAACAGGAATAGCGAGAACCAATGAGAGGCTAGCTGGAGGTGTCTGGACGGGCAAATTATTCCTGAATATATTCAGGAAAAAACGCATACGCCCTTTTTGGCCAACCAAGCAAGCTTGCAAAGGAAATCTGCACTACAATGAAGTCTCACTTCCCCCCGGTCAAAAGGGCCATCTGAAAAAAGTGTAAAATCCAGAAAGGCAGGACAGGCCATGGAGAACTGGGAGCCTTGTTATGCTGATGGGCGGGATGTAAATTGCCAACAGACATTCGGGAGAAGTGTATGGTGTTTCCTGAAACATCTAAAAAACAAAGCAACAGAGCCTAGGGCACTGCCGCTTATGGTCCTATAGCTTAGGGAAATTAAAATCAAAAAGACACAGCCACCCCAAAGTTTGGGACGCCTCTGTTTACAAGAACCTCGTTTACCGTACATGTTCAACATCGCAGAAAGTGAAAAATGGATAAAGAAGTTGTGGTATTTACTTACAAAGCAATATCACTCAGCAATGAAATCTATGTCATCAGGCCCTTAGCATCACAATGAGTGGATTCAGGTATGATGATTCTAACTGAAATAAGTCACACAGAAAAAGAAACATCATAAGATATCAGTAATACACGGAATGGAAACTTGGCTACACAGGAACTGAATTACAGAACAGAACAGGGTCTCAAATTTAGAAAACCAACTTATGCTTGCTTAAGGGTAAAGGTGAGTTGGGGTGCTGCATAAAACCAGAGATTGAAATGAGCACAGATAAAGTTCCTTAAGTCAAATATGGAATAGACAAGAGCTACTCCTTGCTCAATGAAATGGACTCAACACCGCATATTAAACGCCTAAGAATGTACCTGACTAGTAAGTATCGTAAAACCTATGGATTGCTATGTCTCCAAAAGAGAATCAAGCATGTGTACAGGGGCATAAACGCAGCAGTGATAGGATTGGAGAGGTTCGGTGAGCAAATGAAGACCCTTTGAAGTCATATTGCATGGTACCCATTCCACGGGTCTCAACTCTCCAGGTTTAAGGTATTCTTCCTTCAGCTAAAACATGCATGTGGAACCTAGAGTATGATCAACCATGTGAACGGGAGACGTGTTAAAATATGTCTCAGTTTTCCTCCCCTGATACTCGGGTGCAACATTCCAGACGCTTTACTAACACTCTCCCCACTTGGAGAGTCAGCACCTTTAACCTCCTGTTTGGCCCAGTTTGCAATTTCTGCGGAAGATGAACAGGAATACCGAGAACCAATGAGAGGCTAGGTGGAGGTTTCTGGACGGGCAAATTTAACTCTCATTTCCCACCAGGAAGAGGAAATAACCAAAGGCTCAGCGTGCCGTACCGGAACCAGATTAGGGCCTGAAGCCATCCTGCGGTGTTGCGGCCAGCTCAAAAGAAAGCGAGTTGAAGAAAGGAGCTCAGGGGCACTGTAATTCACAAACCTGCAGAGTTATAAATGACAGCTATCGTCCAAAAATAGACTGAAGTAAGGCTGCCAAGAGGACTTGAAAGCGGGGCAGAATTGCAGGAAACCGATTTCAGGAGGTAGACTGGAATTGCATTGAAAGCATAGGAAAAGAGGCAGAACGTCCACAATGATGCACTTGGCCAAAAAGGGCGTATGCGTTTCTTCCTGAATATATTCAGGAAAAAACGCATACGCCCTTTTTGGCCAACCAAGCAAGCTTGCAAAGGAAATCTGCACTACAATGAAGTCTCACTTCCCCCCGGTCAAAAGGGCCATCTGAAAAAAGTGTAAAATCCAGAAAGGCAGGACAGGCCATTGAGAACTGGGAGCCTTGTTATGCTGATGGGCGGGATGTAAATTGCCAACAACCACTCGGGAGAAGTGTATGGTGTTTCCCGAAACATCTAAAAAACAAAGCAACAGAGCCTAGGGCACTTCCACTTATGGTCCTATAGCTTAGGGAAATTAAAATCAAAAAGACACAGCCACCCCAAAGTTTGGAACGGCTCTGTTTAAAAGAACCTCGTTTACAGTACAAGTTCAACATCGCAGAAAGTGAAAAATGGATAAAGAAGTTGTGGTATTCACTTACAAAGCAATATCACTCAGCAATGAAATCTATGTCATCAGGCCCTTAGCAGCACAATGAGTGGATTCAGGTATGATGATTCTAACTGAAATAAGTCACACAGAAAAAGAAACATCATAAGATATCAGTAATACACGGAATGGAAACTTGGCTACACAGGAACTGAATTACAGAACAGAACAGGGTCTCAAATTTAGAAAAACAACTTATGCTTGCTTAAGGGTAAAGGTGAGTTGGGGTGCTGCATAAAACCAGAGATTGAAATGAGCACAGATAAAGTTCCTTAAGTCAAATATGGAATAGACAAGAGCTACTCCTTGCTCAACGAAATGGACTCAACACCGCATATTAAACGCCTAAGAATGTACCTGACTAGTAAGTATCGTAAAACCTATGGATTGCTATGTCTCCAAAAGAGAATCAAGCATGTGTACAGGGGCATAAACGCAGCAGTGATAGGATTGGAGAGGTTCGGTGAGCAAATGAAGACCCTTTGAAGTCATATTGCATGGTACCCATTACACGGGTCTCAACTCTCCAGGTTTAAGGTATTCTTCCTTCAGCTAAAACATGCATGTGGAACCCAAGTATGATCAACCATGTGAACGGGAGACGTGTTCAAATATGTCTCAGTTTTCCTCCCCTGGTACTCGGGTGCAACATTCCAGACGCTTTACTAACACTCTCCCCACTTGGAGAGTCAGCGCCTTTAACCTCCTGTTTGGCCCAGTTTGCAATTTCTGCGGAAGATGAACAGGAATAGCGAGAACCAATGAGAGGCTAGCTGGAGGTGTCTGGACGGGCAAATTTAACTCTCATTTCCCACCAGGAAGAGGAATTAACCAAAGGCTCAGCATGCCGGGCCGGAAACAGATTAGGGCCTGAAGCCATCCTGCGGTGTTGCGGCCAGCTCAAAAGAAAGCGAGTTGAAGAAAGGAGCTCAGGGGCACTGTAATTCACAAACCTGCAGACTTATAAATGACAGCTATCGTCCAAAAATAGACTGAAGTAAGGCTGCCAAGAGGACTTGAAAGCGGGGCAGAATTGCAGGAAACCGATTTCAGGAGGTAGACTGGAATTGCATTGAAAGCATAGGAAAAGAGGCAGAACGTCCACAATGATGCACTTGGCCAAAAAGGGCGTATGCGTTTTTTCCTGAATATATTCAGGAAAAAACGCATACGCCCTTTTTGGCCAACCAAGCAAGCTTGCAAAGGAAATCTGCACTACAATGAAGTCTCACTTCCCCCCGGTCAAAAGGGCCATCTGAAAAAAGTGTAAAATCCAGAAAGGCAGGACAGGCCATGGAGAACTGGGAGCCTTGTTATGCTGATGGGCGGGATGTAAATTGCCAACAACCACTCGGGAGAAGTGTATGGTGTTTCCTGAAACATCTAAAAAACAAAGCAACAGAACCTAGGGCACTTCCACTTATGGTCCTATAGCTTAGGGAAATTAAAATCAAAAAGACACAGCCACCCCAAAGTTTGGAATGACTCTGTTTACAAGAACCTCGTTTACAGTACAAGTTCAACATCCCAGAAAGTGAAAAATGGATAAAGAAGTTGTGGTATTTACTTACAAAGCAATATCACTCAGCAATGAAATCTGTGTCATCAGGCCCTTAGCAGCACAATGAGTGGATTCAGGTATGATGATTCTAACTGAAATAAGTCACACAGAAAAAGAAACATCATAAGATATCAGTAATACACGGAATGTAAACTTGGCTACACAGGAACTGAATTACAGAACAGAACAGGGTCTCAAATTTAGAAAACCAACTTATTCTTGCTTAAGGGTAAAGGTGAGTTGGGGTGCTGCATAAAACCAGAGATTGCAATGAGCACAGATAAAGTTCCTTAAGCCAAATATGGAATAGACAAGAGCTACTCCTTGCTCAACGAAATGGACTCAACACCGCATATTAAACGCCTAACAATGTACCTGACTAGTAAGTATCTTAAAACCTATGGATTGCTATGTCTCCGAAAGAGAATCAAGCATATGTACAGGGGCATAAACGCAGCAGTGATAGGATTGGAGAGGTTCGGTGAGCAAATGAAGACCCTTTGAAGTCATATTGCATGGTACCCATTCCACGCGTTTCAACTCTCCAGGTTTTAGGTATTCTTCCTTCAGCTAAAACATGCATGTGGAACCCAAGTATGATCAACCATGTGATCGGGAGACGTGTTCAAATATGTCTCAGTTTTCCTCCCCTGGTACTCGGGTGCAACATTCCAGACGCTTTACTAACACTCTCCCCACTTGGAGAGTCAGCGCCTTTAACCTCCTGTTTGGCACAGTTTGCAATTTCTGCGGAAGATGAACAGGAATAGCGAGAACCAATGTGAGGCTACCTGGAGGTGTCTGGACGGGCAAATTTAACTCTCATTTTGCAACAGGAAGAGGAAATAACCAAAGGCTCAGCGTGCCGTACCGGAACCAGATTAGGGCCTGAAGCCATCCTGCGGTGTTGCGGCCAGGTCACAAGAAAGCGAGTTGAAGAAAGGAGCTCAGGGGCACTGTAATTCACAAACCTGCAGAGTTATAAATGACAGCTATCGTCCAAAAATATACTGAAGTAGGCTGCCAAGAAGACGTCAAAGCGGGGCAGAATTGCAGGAAACCGATTTCAGGAGGTAGACTGGAATTGCATTGAAAGCATAGGAAAAGAGGCAGAACGTCCACAATGATGCACTTGGCCAAAAAGGGCGTATGCATTTTTTCCTGAATATATTCAGGAAAAAACGCATACGCCCTTTTTGGCCAACCAAGCAAGCTTGCAAAGGAAATCTGCACTACAATGAAGTCTCACTTCCCCCCGGTGAAAAGGGCCATCTGAAAAAAGTGTAAAATCCAGAAAGGCAGGACAGGCCATGGAGAACTGGGAGCCTTGTTATGCTGATGGGCGGGAGGTAAATTGCCAACAGACACTCGGGAGAAGTGTATGGTGTTTCCTGAAACATCTAAAAAACAAAGCAACAGAGCCTAGGGCACTTCCACTTATGGTCCTATAGCTTAGGGAAATTAAAATCAAAAAGACACAGCCACCCCAAAGTTTGGAACGGCTCTGTTTACAAGAACCTCGTTTACAGTACAAGTTCAACATCGCAGAAAGTGAAAAATGGATAAAGAAGTTGTGGTATTTACTTACAAAGCAATATCACTCAGCAATGAAATCTGTGTCATCAGGCCCTTAGCAGCACAATGAGTGGATTCAGGTATGATGATTCTAACTGAAGTAAGTCACACAGAAAAAGAAACATCATAAGATATCAGTAATACACGGAATGTAAACTTGGCTACACAGGAACTGAATTACAGAACAGAACAGGGTCTCAAATTTAGAAAACCAACTTATGCTTGCTTAAGGGGAAAGGTGAGTTGGGTTGCTGCATTAAGCCAGAGATTGAAATGAGCACAGATAAAGTTCCTTAAGCCAAATATGGAATAGACAAGAGCTACTCCTTGCTCAACGAAATGGACTCAACACCGCATATTAAACGCCTAAGAATGTACCTGACTAGTAAGTATCTTAAAACCTATGGATTGCTATGTCTCCGAAAGAGAATCAAGCATGTGTACAGGGGCATAAACGCAGCAGTGATAGGATTGGAGAGGTTCGGTGAGCAAATGAAGACCCTTTGAAGTCATATTGCATGGTACCCATTCCACGGGTTTCAACTACCCTGGTTTTAGGTATTCTTCCTTCAGCTAAAACATGCATGTGGAACCCAAGTATGATCAACCATGTGATCGGGAGACGTGTTCAAATATGTCTCAGTTTTCCTCCCCTGGTACTCGGGTGCAACATTCCAGACGCTTTACTAACACTCTCCTGACTTGGAGAGTCAGTCCCTTTAACCTCCTGTTTGGCCCAGTTTGCAATTTCTGCGGAAGATGAACAGGAATAGTGAGAACCAATGAGAGACTAGCTGGAGGTGTCTGGACGGGCAAATTTAACTCTCATTTCCCACCAGGAAGAGGCATTAACCAAAGGCTCAGCGTGCCGTGCCGGAACCAGATTAGGGCCTGAAGCCATCCTGCGGTGTTGCGGCCAGGTCACAAGAAAGCGAGTTGAAGAAAGGAGCTCAGGGGCACTGTAATTCACAAACCTGCAGAGTTATAAATGACAGCTATCGTCCAAAAATAGACTGAAGTAAGGCTGCCAAGAGGACTTGAAAGCGGGGCAGAATTGCAGGAAACCGATTTCAGGAGGTAGACTGGAATTGCATTGAAAGCATAGGAAAAGAGGCAGAACGTCCACAATGATGCACTTGGCCAAAAAGGGCGTATGCGTTTTTTCCTGAATATATTCAGGAAAAAACGCATACGCCCTTTTTGGCCAACCAAGCAAGCTTGCAAAGGAAATCTGCACTACAATGAAGTCTCACTTCCCCCCGGTCAAAAGGGCCATCTGAAAAAAGTGTAAAATCCAGAAAGGCAACAGGCCATTGAGAACTGGGAGCCTTGTTATGCTGATGGGCAGGATGTAAATTGCGAACAGACACTTGGGAGAAGTGTATGGTGTTTCCTGAAACATCTAAAAAACAAAGCAACAGAGCCTAGGGCACTGCCACTTATGGTCCTATAGCTTAGGGAAATTAAAATCAAAAAGACACAGCCACCCCAAAGTTTGGAACGGCTCTGTTTACAAGAACCTCGTTTACAGTACAAGTTCAACATCGCAGAAAGTGAAAAATGGATAAAGAAGTTGTGGTATTCACTTACAAAGCAATATCACTCAGCAATGAAATCTATGTCATCAGGCCCTTAGCAGCACAATGAGTGGATTCAGGTATGATGATTCTAACTGAAATAAGTCACACAGAAAAAGAAACATCATAAGATATCAGTAATACACGGAATGGAAACTTGGCTACACAGGAACTGAATTACAGAACAGAACAGGGTCTCAAATTTAGAAAAACAACTTATGCTTGCTTAAGGGTAAAGGTGAGTTGGGGTGCTGCATAAAACCAGAGATTGAAATGAGCACAGATAAAGTTCCTTAAGCCAAATATGGAATAGACAAGAGCTACTCCTTGCTCAACGAAATGGACTCAACACCGCATATTAAACGCCTAAGAATGTACCTGACTAGTAAGTATCTTAAAACCTATGGATTGCTATGTCTCCGAAAGAGAATCAAGCATGTGTACAGGGGCATAAACGCAGCAGTGATAGGATTGGAGAGGTTCGGTGAGCAAATGAAGACCCTTTGAAGTCATATTGCATGGTACCCATTCCACGGGTTTCAACTACCCAGGTTTTAGGTATTCTTCCTTCAGCTAAAACATGCATGTGGAACCCAGAGTATGATCAACCATGTGATCGGGAGACGTGTTCAAATATGTCTCAGTTTTCCTCCCCTGGTACTCGGGTGCAACATTCCAGACGCTTTACTAACACTCTCCCCACTTGGAGAGTCAGCGCCTTTAACCTCCTGTTTGGCCCAGTTTGCAATTTCTGCGGAAGATGAACAGGAATAGCGAGAACCAATGAGAGGCTAGCTGGAGGTGTCTGGACGGGCAAATTTAACTCTCATTTCCCACCAGGAAGAGGAAATAACCAAAGGCTCAGCGTGCCGTACCGGAACCAGATTAGGGCCTGAAGCCATCCTGCGGTGTTGCGGCCAGCTCAAAAGAAAGCGAGTTGAAGAAAGGAGCTCAGGGGCACTGTAATTCACAAACCTGCAGAGTTATAAATGACAGCTATCGTCCAAAAATAGACTGAAGTAAGGCTGCCAAGAGGACTTGAAAGCGGGGCAGAATTGCAGGAAACCGATTTCAGGAGGTAGACTGGAATTGCATTGAAAGCATAGGAAAAGAGGCAGAACGTCCACAATGATACACTTGGCCAAAAAGGGCGTATGCGTTTTTTCCTGAATATATTCAGGAAAAAACGCATACGCCCTTTTTGGCCAACCAAGCAAGCTTGCAAAGGAAATCTGCACTACAATGAAGTCTCACTTCCCCCCGGTCAAAAGGGCCATCTGAAAAAAGTGTAAAATCCAGAAAGGCAGGACAGGCCATGGAGAACTGGGAGCCTTGTTATGCTGATGGGCGGGATGTAAATTGCCAACAACCACTCGGGAGAAGTGTATGGTGTTTCCTGAAACATCTAAAAAACAAAGCAACAGAACCTAGGGCACTTCCACTTATGGTCCTATAGCTTAGGGAAATTAAAATCAAAAAGACACAGCCACCCCAAAGTTTGGAACGGCTCTGTTTACAAGAACCTCGTTTACAGTACAAGTTCTACATCGCAGAAAGTGAAAAATGGATAAAGAAGTTGTGGTATTTACTTACAAAGCAATATCACTCAGCAATGAAATCTGTGTCATCAGGCCCTTAGCAGCACAATGAGTGGATTCAGGTAGGATGATTCTAACTGAAGTAAGTCACACAGAAAAAGAAACATCATAAGATATCAGTAATACACGGAATGTAAACTTGGCTACACAGGAACTGAATTACAGAACAGAACAGGGTCTCAAATTTAGAAAACCAACTTATGCTTGCTTAAGGGTAAAGGTGAGTTGGGGTGCTGCATAAAACCAGAGATTGAAATGAGCACAGATAAAGTTCCTTAAGCCAAATATGGAATAGACAAGAGCTACTCCTTGCTCAACGAAATGGACTCAACACGGCATATTAAACGCCTAAGAATGTACCTGACTAGTAAGTATCTTAAAACCTATGGATTGCTATGTCTCCGAAAGAGAATCAAGCATGTGTACAGGGGCATAAACGCAGCAGTGATAGGATTGGAGAGGTTCGGTGAGCAAATGAAGACCCTTTGAAGTCATATTGCATGGTACCCATTACACGGGTCTTAACTCTCCAGGTTTAAGGTATTCTTCCTTCAGCTAAAACATGCATGTGGAACCCAAGTATGATCAACCATGTGAACGGGAGACGTGTTCAAATATGTCTCAGTTTTCCTCCCCTAGTACTCGGGTGCAACATTCCAGACGCTTTACTAACACTCTCCCCACTTTGAGAGTCAGTCCCTTTAACCTCCTGTTTGGCCCAGTTTGCAATTTCTGCGGAAGATGAACAGGAATAGCGGGAACCAATGAGAGGCTAGCTGGAGGTGTCTGGACGGGCAAATTTAACTCTCATTTCCCACCAGGAAGAGGAATTAACCAAAGGCTCAGCATGCCGGGCCGGAAACAGATTAGGGCCTGAAGCCATCCTGCGGTGTTGCGGCCAGGTCACAAGAAAGCGAGTTGAAGAAAGGAGCTCAGGGGCACTGTAATTCACAAACCTGCAGAGTTATAAATGACAGCTATCGTCCAAAAATAGACTGAAGTAAGGCTGCCAAGAGGACTTGAAAGCGGGGCAGAATTGCAGGAAACCGATTTCAGAAGGTAGACTGGAATTGCATTGAAAGCATAGGAAAAGAGGCAGAACGTCCACAATGATGCACTTGGCCAAAAAGGGCGTATGCGTTTTTTCCTGAATATATTCAGGAAAAAACGCATACGCCCTTTTTGGCCAACCAAGCAAGCTTGCAAAGGAAATCTGCACAGCAATGAAGTCTCACTTCCCCCCGGTCAAAAGGGCCATCTGAAAAAAGTGTAAAATCCAGAAAGGCAACAGGCCATTGAGAACTGGGAGCCTTGTTATGCTGATGGGCGGGATGTAAATTGCCAACAGACACTTGGGAGAAGTGTATGGTGTTTCCTGAAACATCTAAAAAACAAAGCAACAGAGCCTAGGGCACTGCCACTTATGGTCCTATAGCTTAGGGAAATTAAAATCAAAAAGACACAGCCACCCCAAAGTTTGGAACGGCTCTGTTTACAAGAACCTCGTTTGCAGTACAAGTTCAACATCGCAGAAAGTGAAAAATGGATAAAGAAGTTGTGGTATTCACTTACAAAGCAATATCACTCAGCAATGAAATCTATGTCATCAGGCCCTTAGCAGCACAATGAGTGGATTCAGGTATGATGATTCTAACTGAAATAAGTCACACAGAAAAAGAAACATCATAAGATATCAGTAATACACGGAATGGAAACTTGGCTACACAGGAACTGAATTACAGAACAGAACAGGGTCTCAAATTTAGAAAAACAACTTATGCTTGCTTAAGGGTAAAGGTGAGTTGGGGTGCTGCATAAAACCAGAGATTGAAATGAGCACAGACAAAGTTCCTTAAGCCAAATATGGAATAGACAAGAGCTACTCCTTGCTCAACGAAATGGACTCAACACCGCATATTAAACGCCTAAGAATGTACCTGACTAGTAAGTATCTTAAAACCTATGGATTGCTATGTCTCCGAAAGAGAATCAAGCATGTGTACAGGGGCATAAACGCAGCAGTGATAGGATTGGAGAGGTTCGGTGAGCAAATGAAGACCCTTTGAAGTCATATTGCATGGTACCCATTCCACGGGTTTCAACTACCCAGGTTTTAGGTATTCTTCCTTCAGCTAAAACATGCATGTGGAACCCAGAGTATGATCAACCATGTGATCGGGAGACGTGTTCAAATATGTCTCAGTTTTCCTCCCCTGGTACTCGGGTGCAACATTCCAGACGCTTTACTAACACTCTCCCCACTTGGAGAGTCAGCGCCTTTAACCTCCTGTTTGGCCCAGTTTGCAATTTCTGCGGAAGATGAACAGGAATAGCGAGAACCAATGAGAGGCTAGCTGGAGGTGTCTGGACGGGCAAATTTAACTCTCATTTCCCACCAGGAAGAGGAAATAACCAAAGGCTCAGCGTGCCGTACCGGAACCAGATTAGGGCCTGAAGCCATCCTGCGGTGTTGCGGTCAGGTCACAAGAAAGCGAGTTGAAGAAAGGAGCTCAGGGGCACTGTAATTCACAAACCTGCAGAGTTATAAATGACAGCTATCGTCCAAAAATAGACTGAAGTAAGGCTGCCAAGAGGACTTGAAAGCGGGGCAGAATTGCAGGAAACCGATTTCAGGAGGTAGACTGGAATTGCATTGAAAGCATAGGAAAAGAGGCAGAACGTCCACAATGATACACTTGGCCAAAAAGGGCGTATGCGTTTTTTCCTGAATATATTCAGGAAAAAACGCATACGCCCTTTTTGGCCAACCAAGCAAGCTTGCAAAGGAAATCTGCACTACAATGAAGTCTCACTTCCCCCCGGTCAAAAGGGCCATCTGAAAAAAGTGTAAAATCCAGAAAGGCAGGACAGGCCATGGAGAACTGGGAGCCTTGTTATGCTGATGGGCGGGATGTAAATTGCCAACAGACACTTGGGAGAAGTGTATGGTGTTTCCTGAAACATCTAAAAAACAAAGCAACAGAGCCTAGGGCACTGCCACTTATGGTCCTATAGCTTAGGGAAATTAAAATCAAAAAGACACAGCCACCCCAAAGTTTGGAACGGCTCTGTTTACAAGAACCTCGTTTACAGTACAAGTTCAACATCGCAGAAAGTGAAAAATGGATAAAGAAGTTGTGGTATTCACTTACAAAGCAATATCACTAAGCAATGAAATCTATGTCATCAGGCCCTTAGCAGCACAATGAGTGGATTCAGGTATGATGATTCTAACTGAAATAAGTCACACAGAAAAAGAAACCTCATAAGATATCACTAATACACGGAATGTAAACTTGGCTACACAGGAACTGAATTCCAAAACAGAACAGGTTCTCAAATTTAGAAAACCAACTTATGCTTGCTTAAGGGGAAAGGTGAGTTGGGTTGCTGCATAAAACCAGAGATTGAAATGAGCACAGATAAAGTTCCTTAAGCCAAATATGGAATAGACAAGAGCTACTCCTTGCTCAACGAAATGGACTCAACACCGCATATTAAACGCCTAAGAATGTACCTGACTAGTAAGTATCTTAAAACCTATGGATTGCTATGCCTCCGAAAGAGAATCAAGCATGTGTACAGGGGCATAAATGCAGCAGTGATAGGATTGGAGAGGTTCGGTGAGCAAATGAAGACCCTTTGAAGTCATATTGCATGGTACCCATTCCACGGGTTTCAACTACCCAGGTTTTAGGTATTCTTCCTTCAGCTAAAATATGCATGTGGAACCCAGAGTATGGTCAACCATGTGATCGGGAGACGTGTTCAAATATGTCTCAGTTTTCCTCCCCTGGTACTCGGGTGCAACATTCCAGACACTTTACTAACACTCTCCCCACTTGGAGAGTCAGCGCCTTTAACCTCCT
Organism: Delphinus delphis; assembly: GCF_949987515.2. Lineage (NCBI taxonomy): Eukaryota > Metazoa > Chordata > Mammalia > Artiodactyla > Delphinidae > Delphinus > Delphinus delphis. Next base: position 61,643 of record NW_027193092.1, read on the forward strand.
GTTTGGCACAGTTTGCAATTTCTGCGGAAGATGAACAGGAATAGCAAGAACCAATGAGAGGCTAGCTGGAGGTGTCTGGACGGGCAAATTTAACTCTCATTTCCCACCAGGAAGAGGAATTAAGCAAAGGCTCAGCATGCCGGGCCGGAACCAGATTAGGGCCTGAAGCCATCCTGCGGTGTTGCGGCCAGCTCAAAAGAAAGCGAGTTGAAGAAAGGAGCTCAGGGGCACTGTAATTCACAAACCTGCAGAGTTATGAATGACAGCTATCGTCCAAAAATAGACTGAAGTAAGGCTGCCAAGAGGACTTGAAAGCGGGGCAGAATTGCAGGAAACCGATTTCAGGAGCTAGACTGGAATTGCATTGAAAGCATAGGAAAAGAGGCAGAACGTCCACAATGATGCACTTGGCCAAAAAGGGCGTATGCGTTTTTTCCTGAATATATTCAGGAAAAAACGCATACGCCCTTTTTGGCCAACCAAGCAAGCTTGCAAAGGAAATCTGCACTACAATGAAGTCTCACTTCCCCCCGGCCAAAAGGGCCTTCTGAAAAAAGTGTAAAATCCAGAAAGGAAACAGGCCATTGAGAACTGGGAGCCTTGTTATGCTGATGGGCGGGATGTAAATTGCCAACAGACACGTGGGAGAAGTGTATGGTGTTTCCTGAAACATCTAAAAAACAAAGCAACAGAGCCTAGGGCACTTCCACTTATGGTCCTATAGCTTAGGGAAATTAAATTCAAAAAGACACAGCCACCCCAAAGTTTGGAACGGCTCTGTTTACAAGAACCTCGTTTACAGTACAAGTTCAACATCGCAGAAAGTGAAAAATGGATAAAGAAGTTGTGGTATTTACTTACAAAGCAATATCACTCAGCAATGAAATCTGTGTCATCAGGCCCTTAGCAGCACAATGAGTGGATTCAGGTATGATGATTCTAACTGAAATAAGTCACACAGAAAAAGAAACATCATAAGATATCAGTAATACACGGAATGTAAACTTGGCTACACAGGAACTGAATTACAGAACAGAACAGTGTCTCAAATTTAGAAAACCAACTTATTCTTGCTTAAGGGTAAAGGTGAGTTGGGGTGCTGCATAAAACCAGAGATTGAAATGAGCACAGATAAAGTTCCTTAAGCCAAATATGGAATAGACAAGAGCTACTCCTTGCTCAACGAAATGGACTCAACACCCCATATTAAACGCCTAAGAATGTACCTGACTAGTAAGTATCTTAAAACCTATGGATTGCTATGTCTCCGAAAGAGAATCAAGCATGTGTACAGGGGCATAAACGCAGCAGTGATAGGATTGGAGAGGTTCGGTGAGCAAATGAAGACCCTTTGAAGTCATATTGCATGGTACCCATTCCACGGGTTTCAACTACCCAGGTTTAAGGTATTCTTCCTTCAGCTAAAACATGCATGTGGAACCTACAGTATGATCAACCATGTGATCGGGAGACGTGTTCAAATATGTCTCAGTTTTCCTCCCCTGGTACTCGGGTGCAACATTCCAGACGCTTTACTAACACTCTCCCCACTTGGAGAGTCAGTCCCTTTAACCTCCTGTTTGGCCCAGTTTGCAATTTCTGTGGAAGATGAACAGGAATAGCGAGAACCAATGAGAGGCTAGCTGGAGGTGTCTGGACGGGCAAATTTAACTCTCATTTCCCACCAGGAAGAGGAAATAACCAAAGGCTCAGCATGCCGGGCCGGAACCAGATTAGGGCCTGAAGCCATCCTGCGGTGTTGCGGCCAGGTCACAAGAAAGCGAGTTGAAGAAAGGAGCTCAGGGGCACTGTAATTCACAAACCTGCAGAGTTATAAATGACAGCTATCGTTCAAAAATAGACTGAAGTAAGGCTGCCAAGAGGACTTGAAAGCGGGGCAGAATTGCAGGAAACCGATTTCAGGAGGTAGACTGGAATTGCATTGAAAGCATAGGAAAAGAGGCAGAACGTCCACAATGATGCACTTGGCCAAAAAGGGCGTATGCGTTTTTTCCTGAATATATTCAGGAAAAAACGCATACGCCCTTTTTGGCCAACCAAGCAAGCTTGCAAAGGAAATCTGCACTACAATGAAGTCTCACTTCCCCCCGGTCAAAAGGGCCATCTGAAAAAAGTGTAAAATCCAGAAAGGCAGGACAGGCCATGGAGAACTGGGAGCCTTGTTATGCTGATGGGCGGGATGTAAATTGCCAACAACCACTCGGGAGAAGTGTATGGTGTTTCCTGAAACATCTAAAAAACAAAGCAACAGAACCTAGGGCACTTCCACTTATCGTCCTATAGCTGAGGGAAATTAAAATCAAAAAGACACAGCCACCCCACAGTTTGGAACGGCTCTGTTTACAAGAACCTCGTTTACAGTACAAGTTCAACATCGCAGAAAGTGAAAAATGGAGAAAGAAGTTGTGGTATTTACTTACAAAGCAATATCACTCAGCAATGAAATCTGTGTCATCACGCCCTTAGCAGCACAATGAGTGGATTCAGGTATGATGATTCTAACTAAAATAAATCACACAGAAAAAGAAACATCATAAGATATCAGTAATACACGGAATGTAAACTTGGCTACACAGGAACTGAATTACACAACAGAACAGGGTCTCAAATTTAGAAAACCATCTTATGCTTGCTTAAGGGTAAAGGTGAGTTGGGGTGCTGCATAAAACCAGAGATTGAAATGAGCACAGATAAAGTTCCTTAAGTCAAATATGGAATAGACAAGAGCTACTCCTTGCTCAACGAAATGGACTCAACACCGCATATTAAACGCCTAAGAATGTACCTGACTAGTAAGTATCTTAAAACCTATGGATTGCTATGTCTCCAAAAGAGAATCAAGCATGTGTACAGGGGCATAAACGCAGCAGTGATAGGATTGGAGAGGTTCGGTGAGCAAATGAAGACCCTTTGAAGTCATATTGCATGGTACCCATTACACGGGTCTTAACTCTCCAGGTTTAAGGTATTCTTCCTTCAGCTAAAACATGCATGTGGAACCCAAGTATGATCAACCATGTGATCGGGAGACGTGTTCAAATATGTCTCGGTTTTCCTCCCCTGGTACTCGGGTGCAACATTCCAGACGCTTTACTAACACTCTCCCCACTTGGAGAGTCAGCGCCTTTAACCTCCTGTTTGGCCCAGTTTGCAATTTCTGCGGAAGATGAACAGGAATAGTGAGAACCAATCAGAGGCTAGCTGGAGGTGTCTGGACGGGCAAATTTAACTCTCATTTCCCACCAGGAAGAGGAATTAACCAAAGGTTCAGCGTGCCGTACCGGAACCAGATTAGGGCCTGAAGCCATCCTGCGGTGTTGCGGCCAGCTCAAAAGAAAGCGAGTTGAAGAAAGGAGCTCAGGGGCACTGTAATTCACAAACCTGCAGAGTTATAAATGACAGCTATCGTCCAAAAATACACTGAAGTAAGGCTGCCAAGAGGACTTGAAAGCGGGGCAGAATTGCAGGAAACCGATTTCAGGAGGTAGACTGGAATTGCATTGAAAGCATAGGAAAAGAGGCAGAACGTCCACAATGATGCACTTGGCCAAAAAGGGCGTATGCGTTTTTTCCTGAATATATTCAGGAAAAAACGCATACGCCCTTTTTGGCCAACCAAGCAAGCTTGCAAAGGAAATCTGCACTACAATGAAGTCTCACTTATCCCCGGCCAAAAGGGCCATCTGAAAAAAGTGTAAAATCCAGAAAGGCAGGACAGGCCATTGAGAACTGGGAGCCTTGTTATGCTGATGGGCGGGATGTAAATTGCCAACAGACACTTGGGAGAAGTGTATGGTGTTTCCTGAAACATCTAAAAAACAAAGCAACAGAGCCTAGGGCACTTCCACTTATGGTCCTATAGCTTAGGGAAATTAAAATCAAAAAGACACAGCCACCCCAAAGTTTGGAATGCCTCTGTTTACAAGAACCTCGTTTACAGTACAAGTTCAACATCGCAGAAAGTGAAAAATGGATAAAGAAGTTGTGGTATTTACTTACAAAGCAATATCACTCAGCAATGAAATCTGTGTCATCAGGCCCTTAGCAGCACAATGAGTGGATTCAGGTATGATGATTCTAACTGAAATAAGTCACACAGAAAAAGAAACATCATAAGATATCAGTAATACACGGAATGGAAACTTGGCTACACAGGAACTGAATTACAGAACAGAACAGGGTCTCAAATTTAGAAAACCAACTTATTCTTGCTTAAGGGTAAAGGTGAGTTGGGGTGCTGCATAAAACCAGAGATTGAAATGAGCACAGATAAAGTTCCTTAAGCCAAATATGGAATAGACAAGAGCTACTCCTTGCTCAACGAAATAGACTCAACACCCCATATTAAACGCCTAAGAATGTACCTGACTAGTAAGTATCTTAAAACCTATGGATTGCTATGTCTCCGAAAGAGAATCAAGCATGTGTACAGGGGCATAAACGCAGCAGTGATAGGATTGGAGAGGTTCGGTGAGCAAATGAAGACCCTTTGAAGTCATATTGCATGGTACCCATTCCACGGGTTTCAACTACCCAGGTTTAAGGTATTCTTCCTTCAGCTAAAACATGCATGTGGAACCTAGAGTATGATCAACCATGTGATCGGGAGACGTGTTCAAATATGTCTCAGTTTTCCTCCCCTGGTACTCGGGTGCAACATTCCAGACGCTTTACTAACACTCTCCCCACTTGGAGAGTCAGTCCCTTTAACCTCCTGTTTGGCCCAGTTTGCAATTTCTGCGGAAGATGAACAGGAATAGCGAGAACCAATGAGAGGCTAGCTGGAGGTGTCTGGACGGGCAAATTTAACTCTCATTTCCCACCAGGAAGAGGAATTAACCAAAGGTTCAGCGTGCCGTACCGGAACCAGATTAGGGCCTGAAGCCATCCTGCGGTGTTGCGGCCAGCTCAAAAGAAAGCGAGTTGAAGAAAGGAGCTCAGGGGCACTGTAATTCACAAACCTGCAGAGTTATAAATGACAGCTATCGTCCAAAAATAGACTGAAGTAAGGCTGCCAAGAGGACTTGAAAGCGGGGCAGAATTGCAGGAAACCGATTTCAGGAGGTAGACTGGAATTGCATTGAAAGCATAGGAAAAGAGGCAGAACGTCCACAATGATGCACTTGGCCAAAAAGGGCGTATGCGTTTTTTCCTGAATATATTCAGGAAAAAACGCATACGCCCTTTTTGGCCAACCAAGCAAGCTTGCAAAGGAAATCTGCACTACAATGAAGTCTCACTTCCCCCCGGTCAAAAGGGCCATCTGAAAAAAGTGCAAAATCCAGAAAGGCAACAGGCCATGGAGAACTGGGAGCCTTGTTATGCTGATGGGCGGGATGTAAATTGCCAACAGACACTTGGGAGAAATGTATGGTGTTTCCTGAAACATCTAAAAAACAAAGCAACAGAGCCTAGGGCACTTCCACTTATGGTCCTATAGCTTAGGGAAATTAAAATCAAAAAGACACAGCCACCCCAAAGTTTGGAACGGCTCTGTTTACAAGAACCTCGTTTACAGTACAAGTTCAACATCGCAGAAAGTGAAAAATGGATAAAGAAGTTGTGGTATTCACTTACAAAGCAATATCACTCAGCAATGAAATCTATGTCATCAGGCCCTTAGCAGCACAATGAGTGGATTCAGGTATGATGATTCTAACTGAAATAAGTCACACAGAAAAAGAAACATCATAAGATATCAGTAATACACGGAATGCAAACTTGGCTACACAGGAACTGAATTACAGAACAGAACAGGGTCTCAAATTTAGAAAAACAACTTATGCTTGCTTAAGGGTAAAGGTGAGTTGGGGTGCTGCATAAAACCAGAGATTGAAATGAGCACAGATAAAGTTCCTTAAGCCAAATATGGAATAGACAAGAGCTACTCCTTGCTCAACGAAATGGACTCAACACCGCATATTAAACGCCTAAGAATGTACCTGACTTGTAAGTATCTTAAAACCTATGGATTGCTATGTCTCCGAAAGAGAATCAAGCATGTGTACAGGGGCATAAACGCAGCAGTGATAGGATTGGAGAGGTGCGGTGAGCAAATGAAGACCCTTTGAAGTCATATTGCATGGTACCCATTCCACGGGTTTCAACTACCCAGGTTTAAGGTATTCTTCCTTCAGCTAAAACATGCATGTGGAACCTAGAGTATGATCAACCATGTGATCGGGAGACGTGTTCAAATATGTCTCAGTTTTCCTCCCCTGGTACTCGGGTGCAACATTCCAGACGCTTTCCTAACACTCTCCCCACTTGGAGAGTCAGTCCCTTTAACCTCCTGTTTGGCCCAGTTTGCAATTTCTGCGGAAGATGAACAGGAATAGCGAAAACCAATGAGAGGCTAGCTGGAGGTGTCTGGACAGGCAAATTTAACTCTCATTTCCCACCAGGAAGAGGAATTAACCAAAGGCTCAGCATGCCGGGCCGGAACCAGATTAGGGCCTGAAGCCATCCTGCGGTGTTGCGGCCAGCTCAAAAGAAAGCGAGTTGAAGAAAGGAGCTCAGGGGCACTGTAATTCACAAACCTGCAGACTTATAAATGACAGCTATCGTCCAAAAATAGACTGAAGTAAGGCTGCCAAGAGGACTTGAAAGCGGGGCAGAATTGCAGGAAACCGATTTCAGGAGGTAGACTGGAATTGCATTGAAAGCATAGGAAAAGAGGCAGAACGTCCACAATGATGCACTTGGCCAAAAAGGGCGTATGCGTTTTTTCCTGAATATATTCAGGAAAAAACGCATACGCCCTTTTTGGCCAACCAAGCAAGCTTGCAAAGGAAATCTGCACTACAATGAAGTCTCACTTCCCCCCGGTCAAAAGGGCCATCTGAAAAAAGTGTAAAATCCAGAAAGGCAGGACAGGCCATGGAGAACTGGGAGCCTTGTTATGCTGATGGGCGGGATGTAAATTGCCAACAACCACTCGGGAGAAGTGTATGGTGTTTCCTGAAACATCTAAAAAACAAAGCAACAGAGCCTAGGGCACTTCCACTTATGGTCCTATAGCTTAGGGAAATTAAAATCAAAAAGACACAGCCACCCCAAAGTTTGGGAAGTCTCTGTTTACAAGAACCTCGTTTACAGTACAAGTTCAACATCGCAGAAAGTGAAAAATGGATAAAGAAGTTGTGGTATTTACTTACAAAGCAATATCACTCAGCAATGAAATCTGTGTCATCAGGCCCTTAGCATCACAATGAGTGGATTCAGGTATGATGATTCTAACTGAAATAAGTCACACAGAAAAAGAAACATCATAAGATATCACTAATACACGGAATGTAAACTTGGCTACACAGGAACTGAATTCCAAAACAGAACAGGGTCTCAAATTTAGAAAACCAACTTATGCTTGCTTAAGGGTAAAGGTGAGTTGGGGTGCTGCATACAACCAGAGATTGAAATGAGCACAGATAAAGTTCCTTAAGCCAAATATGGAATAGACAAGAGCTACTCCTTGCTCAACAAAATGGACTCAACACCGCATATTAAACGCCTAAGAATGTACCTAAATTGTAAGTATCTTAAAACCTATGGATTGCTATGTCTCCGAAAGAGAATCAAGCATGTGTACAGGGGCATAAACGCAGCAGTGATAGGATTGGAGAGGTGCGGTGAGCAAATGAAGACCCTTTGAAGTCATATTGCATGGTACCCATTCCAAGGGTTTCAACTACCCAGGTTTAAGGTATTCTTCCTTCAGCTAAAACATGCATGTGGAACCTAGAGTATGATCAACCATGTGATCGGGAGACGTGTTCAAATATGTCTCAGTTTTCCTCCCCTGGTACTCAGGTGCAACATTCCAGACGCTTTACTAACACTCTCCCCACTTGGAGAGTCAGTCCCTTTAACCTCCTGTTTGGCCCAGTTTGCAATTTCTGCGGAAGATGAACAGGAATAGCGAAAACCAATGAGAGGCTAGCTGGAGGTGTCTGGACGGGCAAATTTAACTCTCATTTCCCACCAGGAAGAGGAATTAACCTAAGGCTCAGCATGCCGGGCCGGAACCTGATTAGGGCCTGAAGCCATCCTGCGGTGCTGCGGCCAGGTCACAAGAAAGCGAGTTGAAGAAAGGAGCTCAGGGGCACTGTAATTCACAAACCTGCAGAGTTATAAATGACAGCTATCGTCCAAAAATAGACTGAAGTAAGGCTGCCAAGAGGACTTGAAAGCGGGGCAGAATTGCAGGAAACCGATTTCAGGAGGTAGACTGGAATTGCATTGAAAGCATAGGAAAAGAGGCAGAACGTCCACAATGATGCACTTGGCCAAAAAGGGCGTATGCGTTTTTTCCTGAATATATTCAGGAAAAAACGCATACGCCCTTTTTGGCCAACCAAGCAAGCTTGCAAAGGAAATCTGCACTACAATGAAGTCTCACTTCCCCCCGGCCAAAAGGGCCATCTGAAAAAGGTGTAAAATCCAGAAAGGCAACAGGCCATTGAGAACTGGGAGCCTTGTTATGCTGATGGGCGGGATGTAAATTGCCAACAGACACTTGGGAGACGTGTATGGTGTTTCCTGAAACATCTAAAAAACAAAGCAACAGAGCCTAGGGCACTTCCACTTATGGTCCTATAGCTTAGGGAAATTAAAATCAAAAAGACACAGCCACCCCAAAGTTTGGAACGGCTCTGTTTACAAGAACCTCGTTTACAGTACAAGTTCAACATCGCAGAAAGTGAAAAATGGATAAAGAAGTTGTGGTATTTACTTACAAAGCAACATCACTCAGCAATGAAATCTGTGTCATCAGGCCCTTAGCAGCACAATGAGTGGATTCAGGTATGATGATTCTAACTGAAATAAGTCACACAGAAAAAGAAACATCATAAGATATCAGTAATACACGGAATGTAAACTTGGCTACACAGGAACTGAATTACAGAACAGAACAGGGTCTCAAATTTAGAAAACCAACTTATGCTTGCTTAAGGGTAAAGGTGAGTTGGGGTGCTGCATAAAACCAGAGATTGAAATGAGCACAGATAAAGTTCCTTAAGCCAAATATGGAATAGACAAGAGCTACTCCTTGCTCAACGAAATGGACTCAACACCCCATATTAAACGCCTAAGAATGTACCTGACTAGTAAGTATCTTAAAACCTATGGATTGCTATGTCTCCGAAAGAGAATCAAGCATGTGTACAGGGGCATAAACGCAGCAGTGATAGGATTGGAGAGGTTCGGTGAGCAAATGAAGACCCTTTGAAGTCATATTGCATGGTACCCATTCCACGGGTTTCAACTACCCAGGTTTAAGGTATTCTTCCTTCAGCTAAAACATGCATGTGGAACCTAGAGTATGATCAACCATGTGATCGGGAGACGTGTTCAAATATGTCTCAGTTTTCCTCCCCTGGTACTCGGGTGCAACATTCCAGACGCTTTACTAACACTCTCCCCACTTGGAGAGTCAGTCCCTTTAACCTCCTGTTTGGCCCAGTTTGCAATTTCTGCGGAAGATGAACAGGAATAGCGAGAACCAATGAGAGGCTAGCTGGAGGTGTCTGGACGGGCAAATTTAACTCTCATTTCCCACCAGGAAGAGGAAATAACCAAAGGCTCAGCGTGCCGTACCGGAACCAGATTAGGGCCTGAAGCCATCCTGCGGTGTTGCGGCCAGGTCACAAGAAAGCGAGTTGAAGAAAGGAGCTCAGGGGCACTGTAATTCACAAACCTGCAGAGTTATAAATGACAGCTATCGTCCAAAAATAGACTGAAGTAAGGCTGCCAAGAGGACTTGAAAGCGGGGCAGAATTGCAGGAAACCGATTTCAGGAGGTAGACTGGAATTGCATTGAAAGCATAGGAAAAGAGGCAGAACGTCCACAATGATGCACTTGGCCAAAAAGGGCGTATGCGTTTTTTCCTGAATATATTCAGGAAAAAATGCATACGCCCTTTTTGGCCAACCAAGCAAGCTTGCAAAGGAAATCTGCACTACAATGAAGTCTCACTTCCCCCCGGTCAAAAGGGCCATCTGAAAAAAGTGTAAAATCCAGAAAGGCAGGACAGGCCATTGAGAACTGGGAGCCTTGTTATGCTGATGGGCGGGATGTAAATTGCCAACAGACACTTGGGAGAAGTGTATGGTGTTTCCTGAAACATCTAAAAAACAAAGCAACAGAGCCTAGGGCACTTCCACTTATGGTCCTATAGCTTAGGGAAATTAAAATAAAAAAGACACAGCCACCCCAAAGTTTGGAACGGCTCTGTTTACAAGAACCTCGTTTACAGTACAAGTTCAACATCGCAGAAAGTGAAAAATGGATAAAGAAGTTGTGGTATTCACTTACAAAGCAATATCACTCAGCAATGAAATCTATGTCATCAGGCCCTTAGCAGCACAATGAGTGGATTCAGGTATGATGATTCTAACTGAAATAAGTCACACAGAAAAAGAAACATCATAAGATATCAGTAATACACGGAATGGAAACTTGGCTACCCAGGAACTGAATTACAGAACAGAACAGGGTCTGAAATTTAGAAAAACAACTTATGCTTGCTTAAGGGTAAAGGTGAGTTGGGGTGCTGCATAAAACCAGAGATTGAAATGAGCACAGATAAAGTTCCTTAAGCCAAATATGGAATAGACAAGATCTACTCCTTGCTCAATGAAATGGACTCAACACCGCATATTAAACGCCTAAGAATGTACCTGAATTGTAAGTATCTTAAAACCTATGGATTGCTATGTCTCCGAAAGAGAATCAAGCATGTGTACAGGGGCATAAACGCAGCAGTGATAGGATTGGAGAGGTGCGGTGAGCAAATGAAGACCCTTTGAAGTCATATTGCATGGTACCCATTCCAAGGGTTTCAACTACCCAGGTTTAAGGTATTCTTCCTTCAGCTAAAACATGCATGTGGAACCTAGAGTATGATCAACCATGTGATCGGGAGACGTGTTCAAATATGTCTCAGTTTTCCTCCCCTGGTACTCAGGTGCAACATTCCAGACGCTTTACTAACACTCTCCCCACTTGGAGAGTCAGTCCCTTTAACCTCCTGTTTGGCCCAGTTTGCAATTTCTGCGGAAGATGAACAGGAATAGCGAAAACCAATGAGAGGCTAGCTGGAGGTGTCTGGACGGGCAAATTTAACTCTCATTTCCCACCAGGAAGAGGAATTAACCTAAGGCTCAGCATGCCGGGCCGGAACCTGATTAGGGCCTGAAGCCATCCTGCGGTGCTGCGGCCAGGTCACAAGAAAGCGAGTTGAAGAAAGGAGCTCAGGGGCACTGTAATTCACAAACCTGCAGAGTTATAAATGACAGCTATCGTCCAAAAATAGACTGAAGTAAGGCTGCCAAGAGGACTTGAAAGCGGGGCAGAATTGCAGGAAACCGATTTCAGGAGGTAGACTGGAATTGCATTGAAAGCATAGGAAAAGAGGCAGAACGTCCACAATGATGCACTTGGCTAAAAAGGGCGTATGCATTTTTTCCTGAATATATTCAGGAAAAAACGCATACGCCCTTTTTGGCCAACCAAGCAAGCTTGCAAAGGAAATCTGCACTACAATGAAGTCTCACTTCCCCCCGGTCAAAAGGGCCATCTGAAAAAAATGTAAAATCCAGAAAGGCAGGACAGGCCATGGAGAACTGGGAGCCTTGTTATGCTGATGGGCGGGATGTAAATTGCCAACAGACACTTGGGAGAAGTGTATGGTGTTTCCTGAAACATCTAAAAAACAAAGCAACAGAGCCTAGGGCACTGCCACTTATGGTCCTATAGCTTAGGGAAATTAAAATCAAAAAGACACAGCCACCCCAAAGTTTGGGACGCCTCTGTTTACAAGAACCTCGTTTACAGTACAAGTTCAACATCGCAGAAAGTGAAAAATGGATAAAGAAGTTGTGGTATTCACTTACAAAGCAATATCACTCAGCAATGAAATCTATGTCATCAGGCCCTTAGCAGCACAATGAGTGGATTCAGGTATGATGATTCTAACTGAAATAAGTCACACAGAAAAAGAAACATCATAAGATATCAGTAATACACGGAATGGAAACTTGGCTACACAGGAACTGAATTACAGAACAGAACAGGGTCTGAAATTTAGAAAAACAACTTATGCTTGCTTAAGGGTAAAGGTGAGTTGGGGTGCTGCATAAAACCAGAGATTGAAATGAGCACAGATAAAGTTCCTTAAGCCAAATATGGAATAGACAAGAGCTACTCCTTGCTCAATGAAATGGACTCAACACCGCATATTAAACGCCTAAGAATGTACCTGAATTGTAAGTATCTTAAAACCTATGGATTGCTATGTCTCCGAAAGAGAATCAAGCATGTGTACAGGGGCATAAACGCAGCAGTGATAGGATTGGAGAGGTGCGGTGAGCAAATGAAGACCCTTTGAAGTCATATTGCATGGTACCCATTCCACGGGTTTCAACTACCCAGGTTTAAGGTATTCTTCCTTCAGCTAAAACATGCATGTGGAACCTAGAGTATGATCAACCATGTGATCGGGAGACGTGTTCAAATATGTCTCAGTTTTCCTCCCCTGGTACTCAGGTGCAACATTCCAGACGCTATACTAACACTCTCCCCACTTGGAGAGTCAGTCCCTTTAACCTCCTGTTTGGCCCAGTTTGCAATTTCTGCGGAAGATGAACAGGAATAGCGAAAACCAATGAGAGGCTAGCTGGAGGTGTCTGGACGGGCAAATTTAACTCTCATTTCCCACCAGGAAGAGGAATTAACCTAAGGCTCAGCATGCCGGGCCGGAACCTGATTAGGGCCTGAAGTCATCCTGCGGTGCTGCGGCCAGGTCACAAGAAAGCGAGTTGAAGAAAGGAGCTCAGGGGCACTGTAATTCACAAACCTGCAGAGTTATAAATGACAGCTATCGTCCAAAAATAGACTGAAGTAAGGCTGCCAAGAGGACTTGAAAGCGGGGCAGAATTGCAGGAAACCGATTTCAGGAGGTAGACTGGAATTGCATTGAAAGCATAGGAAAAGAGGCAGAACGTCCACAATGATGCACTTGGCTAAAAAGGGCGTATGCGTTTTCTCCTGAATATATTCAGGAAAAAACGCATACGCCCTTTTTGGCCAACCAAGCAAGCTTGCAAAGGAAATCTGCACTACAATGAAGTCTCACTTCCCCCCGGTCAAAAGGGCCATCTGAAAAAAGTGTAAAATCCAGAAAGGCAGGACAGGCCATGGAGAACTGGGAGCCTTGTTATGCTGATGGGCGGGATGTAAATTGCCAACAGACACTCGGGAGAAGTGTATGGTGTTTCCTGAAACATCTAAAAAACAAAGCAACAGAGCCTAGGGCACTTCCACTTATGGTCCTATAGCTTAGGGAAATTAAAATAAAAAAGACACAGCCACCCCAAAGTTTGGAACGGCTCTGTTTACAAGAACCTCGTTTACAGTACAAGTTCAACATCGCAGAAAGTGAAAAATGGATAAAGAAGTTGTGGTATTCACTTACAAAGCAATATCACTCAGCAATGAAATCTATGTCATCAGGCCCTTAGCAGCACAATGAGTGGATTCAGGTATGATGATTCTAACTGAAATAAGTCACACAGAAAAAGAAACATCATAAGATATCAGTAATACACGGAATGGAAACTTGGCTACCCAGGAACTGAATTACAGAACAGAACAGGGTCTGAAATTTAGAAAAACAACTTATGCTTGCTTAAGGGTAAAGGTGAGTTGGGGTGCTGCATAAAACCAGAGATTGAAATGAGCACAGATAAAGTTCCTTAAGCCAAATATGGAATAGACAAGATCTACTCCTTGCTCAATGAAATGGACTCAACACCGCATATTAAACGCCTAAGAATGTACCTGAATTGTAAGTATCTTAAAACCTATGGATTGCTATGTCTCCGAAAGAGAATCAAGCATGTGTACAGGGGCATAAACGCAGCAGTGATAGGATTGGAGAGGTGCGGTGAGCAAATGAAGACCCTTTGAAGTCATATTGCATGGTACCCATTCCAAGGGTTTCAACTACCCAGGTTTAAGGTATTCTTCCTTCAGCTAAAACATGCATGTGGAACCTAGAGTATGATCAACCATGTGATCGGGAGACGTGTTCAAATATGTCTCAGTTTTCCTCCCCTGGTACTCAGGTGCAACATTCCAGACGCTTTACTAACACTCTCCCCACTTGGAGAGTCAGTCCCTTTAACCTCCTGTTTGGCCCAGTTTGCAATTTCTGCGGAAGATGAACAGGAATAGCGAAAACCAATGAGAGGCTAGCTGGAGGTGTCTGGACGGGCAAATTTAACTCTCATTTCCCACCAGGAAGAGGAATTAACCTAAGGCTCAGCATGCCGGGCCGGAACCTGATTAGGGCCTGAAGCCATCCTGCGGTGCTGCGGCCAGGTCACAAGAAAGCGAGTTGAAGAAAGGAGCTCAGGGGCACTGTAATTCACAAACCTGCAGAGTTATAAATGACAGCTATCGTCCAAAAATAGACTGAAGTAAGGCTGCCAAGAGGACTTGAAAGCGGGGCAGAATTGCAGGAAACCGATTTCAGGAGGTAGACTGGAATTGCATTGAAAGCATAGGAAAAGAGGCAGAACGTCCACAATGATGCACTTGGCTAAAAAGGGCGTATGCATTTTTTCCTGAATATATTCAGGAAAAAACGCATACGCCCTTTTTGGCCAACCAAGCAAGCTTGCAAAGGAAATCTGCACTACAATGAAGTCTCACTTCCCCCCGGTCAAAAGGGCCATCTGAAAAAAATGTAAAATCCAGAAAGGCAGGACAGGCCATGGAGAACTGGGAGCCTTGTTATGCTGATGGGCGGGATGTAAATTGCCAACAGACACTTGGGAGAAGTGTATGGTGTTTCCTGAAACATCTAAAAAACAAAGCAACAGAGCCTAGGGCACTGCCACTTATGGTCCTATAGCTTAGGGAAATTAAAATCAAAAAGACACAGCCACCCCAAAGTTTGGGACGCCTCTGTTTACAAGAACCTCGTTTACAGTACAAGTTCAACATCGCAGAAAGTGAAAAATGGATAAAGAAGTTGTGGTATTCACTTACAAAGCAATATCACTCAGCAATGAAATCTATGTCATCAGGCCCTTAGCAGCACAATGAGTGGATTCAGGTATGATGATTCTAACTGAAATAAGTCACACAGAAAAAGAAACATCATAAGATATCAGTAATACACGGAATGGAAACTTGGCTACACAGGAACTGAATTACAGAACAGAACAGGGTCTGAAATTTAGAAAAACAACTTATGCTTGCTTAAGGGTAAAGGTGAGTTGGGGTGCTGCATAAAACCAGAGATTGAAATGAGCACAGATAAAGTTCCTTAAGCCAAATATGGAATAGACAAGAGCTACTCCTTGCTCAATGAAATGGACTCAACACCGCATATTAAACGCCTAAGAATGTACCTGAATTGTAAGTATCTTAAAACCTATGGATTGCTATGTCTCCGAAAGAGAATCAAGCATGTGTACAGGGGCATAAACGCAGCAGTGATAGGATTGGAGAGGTGCGGTGAGCAAATGAAGACCCTTTGAAGTCATATTGCATGGTACCCATTCCACGGGTTTCAACTACCCAGGTTTAAGGTATTCTTCCTTCAGCTAAAACATGCATGTGGAACCTAGAGTATGATCAACCATGTGATCGGGAGACGTGTTCAAATATGTCTCAGTTTTCCTCCCCTGGTACTCAGGTGCAACATTCCAGACGCTATACTAACACTCTCCCCACTTGGAGAGTCAGTCCCTTTAACCTCCTGTTTGGCCCAGTTTGCAATTTCTGCGGAAGATGAACAGGAATAGCGAAAACCAATGAGAGGCTAGCTGGAGGTGTCTGGACGGGCAAATTTAACTCTCATTTCCCACCAGGAAGAGGAATTAACCTAAGGCTCAGCATGCCGGGCCGGAACCTGATTAGGGCCTGAAGTCATCCTGCGGTGCTGCGGCCAGGTCACAAGAAAGCGAGTTGAAGAAAGGAGCTCAGGGGCACTGTAATTCACAAACCTGCAGAGTTATAAATGACAGCTATCGTCCAAAAATAGACTGAAGTAAGGCTGCCAAGAGGACTTGAAAGCGGGGCAGAATTGCAGGAAACCGATTTCAGGAGGTAGACTGGAATTGCATTGAAAGCATAGGAAAAGAGGCAGAACGTCCACAATGATGCACTTGGCTAAAAAGGGCGTATGCGTTTTCTCCTGAATATATTCAGGAAAAAACGCATACGCCCTTTTTGGCCAACCAAGCAAGCTTGCAAAGGAAATCTGCACTACAATGAAGTCTCACTTCCCCCCGGTCAAAAGGGCCATCTGAAAAAAGTGTAAAATCCAGAAAGGCAGGACAGGCCATGGAGAACTGGGAGCCTTGTTATGCTGATGGGCGGGATGTAAATTGCCAACAGACACTCGGGAGAAGTGTATGGTGTTTCCTGAAACATCTAAAAAACAAAGCAACAGAGCCTAGGGCACTGCCACTTATGGTCCTATAGCTTAGGGAAATTAAAATCAAAAAGACACAGCCACCCCAAAGTTTGGGACGCCTCCGTTTACAAGAACCTCGTTTACAGTACAAGTTCAACATCGCAGAAAGTGAAAAATGGATAAAGAAGTTGTGGTATTTACTTACAAAGCAATATCACTCAGCAATGAAATCTATGTCATCAGGCCCTTAGCATCACAATGAGTGGATTCAGGTATGATGATTCTAACTGAACTAAGTCACACAGAAAAAGAAACATCATAAGATATCAGTAATACACGGAATGTAAACTTGGCTACACAGGAACTGAATTACAGAACAGAACAGGGTCTCAAATTTAGAAAACCAACTTATGCTTGCTTAAGGGTAAAGGTGAGTTGGGGTGCTGCATAAAACCAGAGATTGAAATGAGCACAGATAAAGTTCCTTAAGTCAAATATGGAATAGACAAGAGCTACTCCTTGCTCAACGAAATGGACTCAACACCGCATATTAAACGCCTAAGAATGTACCTGACTAGTAAGTATCGTAAAACCTATGGATTGCTATGTCTCCGAAAGAGAATCAAGCATGTGTACAGGGGCATAAACGCAGCAGTGATAGGATTGGAGAGGTGCGGTGAGCAAATGAAGACCCTTTGAAGTCATATTGCATGGTACCCATTCCACGGGTTTCAACTACCCAGGTTTAAGGTATTCTTCCTTCAGCTAAAACATGCATGTGGAACCTAGAGTATGATCAACCATGTGATCGGGAGACGTGTTCAAATATGTCTCAGTTTTCCTCCCCTGGTACTCGGGTGCAACATTCCAGACGCTTTACTAACACTCTCCCCACTTGGAGAGTCAGCGCCTTTAACCTCCTGTCTGGCCCAGTTTGCAATTTCTGCGGAAGATGAACAGGAATAGCGAGAACCAATGAGAGGCTAGCTGGAGGTGTCTGGACGGGCAAATTTAACTCTCATTTCCCACCAGGAAGAGGAAATAACCAAAGGCTCCGCGTGCCGTACCGGAACCATATTAGGGCCTGAAGCCATCCTGCGGTGTTTCGGCCAGCTCAAAAGAAAGCGAGTTGAAGAAAGGAGCTCAGGGGCACTGTAATTCACAAACCTGCAGAGTTATAAATGACAGCTATCGTCCAAAAATAGACTGAAGTAAGGCTGCCAAGAGGACTTGAAAGCGGGGCAGAATTGCAGGAAACCGATTTCAGGAGGTAGACTGGAATTGCATTGAAAGCATAGGAAAAGAGGCAGAACGTCCACAATGATGCACTTGGCCAAAAAGGGCGTATGCGTTTTTTCCTGAATATATTCAGGAAAAAACGCATACGCCCTTTTTGGCCAACCAAGCAAGCTTGCAAAGGAAATCTGCACTACAATGAAGTCTCACTTCCCCCCGGCCAAAAGGGCCATCTGAAAAAAGTGTAAAATCCAGAAAGGCAACAGGCCATTGAGATCTGGGAGACTTGTTATGCTGATGGGCGGGATGTAAATTGCCAACAGACACTTGGGAGAAGTGTATGGTGTTTCCTGAAACATCTAAAAAACAAAGCAACCGAGCCTAGGGCACTTCCACTTATGGTCCTATAGCTTAGGGAAATTAAAATCAAAAAGACACAGCCACCCCAAAGTTTGGAACGGCTCTGTTTACAAGAACCTCGTTTACAGTACAAGTTCAACATCGCAGAAAGTGAAAAATGGATAAAGAAGTTGTGGTATTCACTTACAAAGCAATATCACTCAGCAATGAAATCTATGTCATCAGGCCCTTAGCAGCACAATGAGTGGATTCAGGTATGATGATTCTAACTGAAATAAGTCACACAGAAAAAGAAACATCATAAGATATCA